>NW_015652273.1:144063-145019 GCF_001515625.1 Sinocyclocheilus rhinocerous | reverse complement strand
AAATGGCCAAGCAAGCGCAGACACTGACAAGATACGCGATACAGAACGAGACCAAACGCAAGGATAAGTTTGAACGCAAGGATAACGCAAGGATATAGCAACTAAGTAAAAATAACTAATTATATCTAAGTAAGGTAAACTATTGGATTTTACAGTGTAGATGTGTAAGCCTGAATGAAAGCATTTTCAGTTCGATTGATATTTATTTGTATGGTGCTTTTCACAATACATATCCAAAGAAGTTTTGCAGACTTCTTTTAGCTCCATCCAAACTCCACTGAGTGAGCTAAAGGTAACAGTGGTGATGAGAGAGAGAGAGAGAGAGAGAGAGAGAGAGAGAGAGATTGTCAGAGAATGTGATTCATCATATAATATATAGTTAACTATTGTCTTAAATATAGTTCCAACAGTAATAATGTCCTATTAAAATGTGTAAAAAGCATCTCAATAAATGAGTTGTTGAATAAATTGAACAAATTTAATCAAATGTATTCAAAACAAATAAATTGTACAGCACGCTGTGTTGTACATCTGATGTGACCTTCTGTTCCCAGTGTGATGAATGAACTAGTATATCAGATTGCAATTTGTTTTACATTTTCTTTTTGACACATAATTTTAACTACAAACAGGGTTAAGACAATTCTACACGAAATTGAATTAAAAATGTTAAAATACATGCATTTGCAGTTTTATTTCCAAGATGGGCACCCAAAATGAGTATCACTCACTACTTCAATATACTGAGGTCTTTTGACTATTTTCAGCATTTTAACTAAAAATAGATTTTTTGGCTTTTGACCGTTTTAGCGTACTGCTATGTGAATTTTTTTTTTATCCTTGCATAATGTGTACTGTTTCACATATACAATCACTTTTTTTGTTTGTTTGTTCTATTTTGATAAATTGTCAAGGGTGATTATAATAGCTCTTACACTGTAGTCTTTTTTTTTTTT
>NW_015652273.1:140820-143621 GCF_001515625.1 Sinocyclocheilus rhinocerous | reverse complement strand
TGTCAAATGGTTTTGTTGCTAGCTTGCAAATCCGAAATGTTTCACAACGTTGATTTGGTTTGACCTAGTACTACTTCAGTGTTTAAGGCTATATGTGACATTTTTAGGATGCACAATAGCTGTAATGAGTTGCTTTTGTAATAGCTACTGACAGAATGTAGCCCAGTGTCAGAAGGTTATTGTTGTACCCACATTTCAATGTCATTTGAATGTAATTACATGGAAATTTGGCAACCAAATGTGAAATGTTAATGTCCGTTTTGAAGAATGGAAAAATGTCTGGCTCTCGCCTAGATGGAAAGCTTTTGAAATACCGTCTCCGTTTTAGATTCAGAATTCATAGACCTTGACCCCATCAGTCTGTGGCTCACACACACAAGCCTGCTGGGAAGGGGGGGATTACACAACTGCAAAAGACTTCCTGAAGAAGAAAAACACTCAAACAGACAGTTTCAGAGGGAACGGAGGGTACGCAGACTGACAGAGATGGAGGAGAGAGAGAAACAGTCAGATAAAAAAAATTGAAAATAAGAAAAAGAGAGAAAATGTCAGGGAGATTATGGAGTGTAGATAAATAGGAACACAGGTGGGGAGGTAGGCGTTTGGGCTTTATGAGAATTCTTGACTGACAGCTTTAGTTAGATTTGAGGTGAGGGCTTACTCTTGTATGAACGGTGCCCAGAGCGGTTTGGAGGCACAGTGGGCCATGACAGAATATTGGACTAGATCCAGACACGAACCAAGACTGTAGATCACGACTGTGATCTCTCCCCCTAGCCAACGTTCTCAGCGCGGCTTCTGTAATAGGAGAAGCCTTGCTCCTTTCAACAGCTGCCGTTTTCACAACCTGCTGCAAGTCGCCCGAAATAAAGGTCCCTCATAATAGATGAACCTCAGATCAGATGTGATATAAGGGTTACAACCTGCACTAGATCACACATTGTCTCACAGAGCCAGATTTTTGACATCGACACAAAACCTTGTCTAGTTTGCAGCTTCATTTGACCAAGAACCACTGATTAACATGGAAAAATGACTGACCACGATTTGTGGTAGGATGGGTGAATATGAAATCCGTGATGACATAACATAATAGTGCAGCAGTCCTGGTTCATGAACGACAACAAATATATTTGTGGAAATGCATGTAGATTTTATCATCATAGTTTATGTTCATCCAAAAAATAAATAAATAAATAATAATTTAAATAAATATGAGGAGTTCAGTAGAAGTTAAGCTGAAGTTAACTAAAAAAAAAGTAATGAAAGTAAAATTGGGCCAATTTTTGGAGGATTTAAGGGCAGAAATATGAATCGTATATGTTTATAAAACCACCTACATTAATCATTTGTTTAAAAAAATGAGTATTTATTCTATAAAAAAATGAAAGAGTAAGCATTTTATTATTTATGGATTGGCCCTATTCCTTTGTAAGTCATTTGATGTATGGTAATCAACTTTAGATCATTGTTTCATTTGAAGATGCATCTTTTTAGACCAGCATACGGTTGATATTTTATGTAATGATTGTATAGATATTATTGTGGGTTGTGACATTTATTGTTTGTTAACTGTTTTATGGGTTTTATTTAAGGTGTCCTTGAGTGTCATGTTAGGCGCTCATAAATAAAATGTATTATTATTATTATTATTATTATTGTGTTGTTCCTTTAACATATATGACTGAAAAAAACAACAACAACAACAAAAAACTAATGGATGTATATAATGCCCAATTGTTAAAAAAATCACCTACTTGTTTATTAATTTGCATGAGCTGTCTGCATTGTTTTTGCACCTGGTACCCTATGAATTATGCAAATCTGAGTGCTAGGTTATGAAGAATCCAGCAGACTACCACTGTCTGGTGCACTTTGCTGGGACTGTGCAGTATCACTTCACCAATGCAAACCAAGCACCTGAACTGCTCTCTTAAAGGCCTAAAGAGTGCTTGACTGCACTGCGCATCTGGATATGTGCTTGTTTTAAACATTTGATGATTTACTGCAAAAATGCCTCATAGCAAATGTATACAAACGTTAATTGTGCCACTCAAAACGTGCCTGGAAAAGCTCCTGGCAAAAACTTCTGTGAATAAGGCACTTTCTGTAATAAACCAGATTTCCTTTGCATATTATAACTGCTGGTTTTCTGCCAGTTTTTGGCTTTTGTGTGCAATATGCAACAAACGATCAGTGAAAGGGCTGTGGGTTGTCCATTTGAGGCTGAGAATAGATTATGCGTAATCATTCAGTAAATTACTGCCAACTTTGAGACTGGAAAAGAATGGTTGACGGCACATGCATCAATGTTTAAATCTAATCTTGTGATCTCTTCTATAGGTTAAGTTCTGGGTGTGTGGATCTTCAAATGGAGTGCTATCTCTCTGGATTATAGAGAACAGCACAGGTCCTGAGGGTCAGCGGAGTCTCTGGAACTCAACAAGCGAAGCTAATATGGGGAAAGGGTGGAAACTCATTGCCCTACCACTCTTCGGTTTGGTGGATCTGTAAGTCTAGTCACAACCATCAAATTTATGCTGAACGTGGTCTGAGTATGCACTTGATTTGAAACTTAACAATGGCATAATCAGGTAAACAATTGCAGGAATGTTTCCACTAAGAATTCATGCAAATTCAAGTTTCAGATGCATACGCAAGAAGTTTTTGCTCACCATTGTGCAAACTGTAGTCATTTACATTTGGTTTCACACAAACTCACACATTTAATCGCACTGGTGCCACGTCCCTGTCTATGGTCCCGGCACAGCACTGAACATGCCGTGCTCACCTTATCACTC
>NW_015652273.1:134084-140669 GCF_001515625.1 Sinocyclocheilus rhinocerous | reverse complement strand
TACTGTATATATAGTGTATATGTGTGTGTGTGTGTGTGTGTGTGAAAAATATTCTCACTCTCTTTAATGTATCTTTAATTTTCTCTGTCACACATTCAGGTTCTACCTGCAGTTCAGTGCTGATATTTCCTCCAGTGCAGGAATTGCATTTGCTGTGGATAACTTCACTCTGAGCATGGAATGCTTCCTTGAAAGTAAGTACTACAGCTTTTCTTTATTCATTATCTACCATTTTCTATCCTGATATACGAGATGTAACCATTTTAATAAGAAATAATTAATGTAAGCGTTAACCATCCACTCGTTGTTTTAGTGACTGGTAGTTTTGTTCGGACTACATGTAAATGCACATGTATATGAAAATGAATTGGAATTGGTGAATTGTGAAAATGAATTGGCTTGCAATGTTTAAGGTTTGTATACAGGACTTTCCGAATGTTCTGCTGAGGCTGGAATCAACTCTTTGTACAGCGATTCTGACATGTTAAATCAATTGCCAGGTCAATGATGACACAAGAATGACAAGACCTTTAAGACCTAAGAGGACATTGATAAGAAAAGCATCCTCTTGAGTTCCACATTTTGATTGTGCACGAAACTGTGAGGCGACTGAGAGGGCTCTTTAGAGGGATTTGAAGGAGATCAGCATAGGATATTGCGCAGCTGGGAAAAGAAAAGGAATTGGAATCATTAATGCAAACCTCTAGGATTAAACAGGATAAGATAATTTATTTGTAATCCTTATGGTGTCTCACTTTTTTCTTTGAAAGAACCAATGCGTTTGATTCAGCGTTTGGCAGATCGAATCAACTTGGCACTGACTCATATATGTGCCCTTGTAGACCCTGGCAACAGTGCGAGGAAAAAGTGGTTTACTTCCCAGAAGGAGTGCATAGGGCTTTACAGTTGTTTGTTGTGCTGTTTAAAACATATTAATTTATAATTCCAGTTTGTTTTAGCTTTCAATAATGTATCCTTGCATTAAGGACCAGTAATAAACAGCAAAGCAGACAGCTTAACCTGAACATACATTAATAATATGCGCAGGGAATATTCTCTCTTGATGGCTGGGACTTTAATCCTCACAGTGTGATGACTTTAAAGCATCATTAGACACGATGAGATATATATCTTTATAAGATCTGAGCGCTTCACAAAGCGTCCTAATCTCTCTCCGTTGGCATGAGAGAGAGTGCCACTGATGTTGAATGGCTCACTTGCTCCATGAAATATTTGCCCAGCAATTTGTATCTGACGCCATTTTCTGCCAGACATCGATTCGACACGGCAGCACTGCGGCTGCCATTTATTCCATCCTCTCTGCCATTTCCCTTTCCGATGACACTTCGGAATGTGTAGAGTTATACATTATGCCCTCATTCCCTGCCTAAATGAAATATTATAGTTATACATCATCACACTAGGGGTGGCAGTCTAAGCATCCAGCATTGTTTCCATGGGTAAGCATTGTGTATCGTTGACATGACTGATTTGTTTAAAATGTAATTGTTTAAAATTTGGTGCAAGCTACATAATATGGGGACAAGGCCCGTAGGATAGAAAAACCACACAAGATCAGTCGTTTTTCCTACAGCAATGAGATAGAATGGATGAATCTTAGATTTTTTTTCTCCGGAGGAAAAAAAATAATGCTGAAGTAATGTGACATCAACCTCCTTCAGTTACAGGAGAAATTTAGTCTCGGTGTCATAAACTATGCTCAAATTGCCAACGATACCAAAATGAGGAATACAAGGGATTTTGGTAAACACATTACCATAAGCTTGTATTTGTTAGCTTTAGTTAATGCAATGGCTATCATCAAGTAACAAATTATAATACTATCTCAGCATTTATTACTCTTGGTTAATGTTAATTTTTGTGTATAAATGTTTATTGATGTTGTATAACTTAACATTATTGAATGTAGTATGAATGATCATGAAATAACAATGAATGAAAGTAGACTATAATTAAGATTCTCCTAGAGAATCATCATTGTTAATTCAGTTTTTAAAAAATTAAAAGTTATTCTAGTCTTAGTGAGATTTTAATATAAACACCTACATTTCCATCATTGTCAACATTTTTAAACTATAAAGAAAAACAAACTATTTGTAAACTAAGTTAGAAATAAAATTAAAAAAAACATAATAATAATAATTATGTATTTACGTATGTGTATGTGTGTGTTTAAATATATATAGACACACACATTATTTTTAAAAAACTAAAAAAAAAAAACTTAATTAAAAAGGCAAATTAAATATAAATAAAACGGCTAAGCTACTACTTAATACTAAATATCCAAATATTCTACTAAGCAGAGACCACTTATTCAAAGTTAATGCTTAATAAAATACCTAAAACTTGCTAATTCATTAAAATTCTGTAACAGATGCAGAAATGCTCAACATGTCTGAATGCTGAAACTAAAATCTGGAGGACAGTGGCCTTGAAGCCTGGAGGACTGGAGCTGAAAAGCCCTGGTTTAGTGGTTAAAGCTCAGAGCTGGTAACCAGAAGGCTGCTTTTATCCCCACAAATCACAAGCTATGATCTATCAACATTGTTTCATGGTGCAAGGCTCTTAACCCCAGATGGCTCCAGTAGGACTACCACTGTGATGAGGTTGTGGTAACATTCTACTGCAAAAAACTGCACAAACCAATTTTGCTGTGGGCGTGGTCTCTGTCATGTGGTGATAAATAGATTGAACAGTTCTATTGTTGTGTGTCTTTCCTGTAAGGGCCGTAACTTCATCTCACTCTTCTCCAATTGAAGCAGATGGCATTGGATTTGCTATGTGGGTGTTTACCTCTATTTCCTGGCTTTGGTATGGTGGCAGACTCTCTTATCCTGTTTTTATTAGTTTCCTCTTCGGAACAGGCAGCCATATCAATAATAAAATTTGCATAGCCTACCCAGAGCGGCAGCCTGTGATGAAAAAAAAAAGCTGCCAGGAAAGTCATATTAGTGTTTTTTTTTTTTTACGATTTTATACCCAGACTCTGTCATTCTACGACTCTACCTGTGGTGCCCAAACCTCATAAAAATCACCCAGTGCTGCTTTTATGACAATGCCAGCTGCTCAGCGATGGTTTGGTGTTTCCCTAACGAGCGACTTGGAATACCCTGCTTTCTCAGCAACATGAGTGGAACTCTCCAATGTATCTCACAGGAATTATATGTGCCAGAGATGCCATTTGAATGGAGATATTGGAATACTGAATTGTAGACAAAGGGAGATAAAGAATGTCCAAAGTTATGTTGAATATATTTGTCTTGATTTTGTCCCAATCAGATTGAATCTTAAACCATGCAAAGCTTCAGTTTGACCTACTGTCTGCGAAGAGTCCAGGCTTATAATTTGGACTCAATCAGCAGTTACTAGAAAGAAAAAAAATATATATATATATATAAAAATCTAGCCTCAAGATTAAATATTATGAATGTATCTGGCAGCTGGAGTCAGATATTATGTTGTCCAGTGAGAATTGCTCTGATTTGCAACCCGAAAACATACACTGAACAAAATTATAAACGCAACACTTTTGTTTTTGCCCCCATTTTTCATGAGCTGAACTCAAAGATCTAAGACTTTTTCTATGTACACAAAAGGCCTATTTCTCTCAAATATTGTTCACAAATCTGTCTAAATCTGTGTTAGTGAGCACTTCTCCTTTGCCGAGATAATCCATCCACCTCACACGTGTGGCATATCAAGATGCTGATTAGACAGCATGATTATTGCACAGGTGCGCCTTAGGCTGGCCACAATAAAAGGCCACTCGCCCATTGTTGTGCCATTCATCCACGACCATCACCTCATGTTGCAGCATGATAATGCACGGCCCCATGTTGCAAGGATCTGTACACAATTCCTGGAAGCTGAAAACATCCCAGTTCTTGCATGGCCAGCATACTCACCGGACATGTCACCCATTGAGCATGTTTAGGATGCTCTGGATCGGCGTATACGACAGCGTGTTCCAGTTCCTGCCAATATCCAGCAAATTCGCACAGCCATTGAAGAGGAGTGGACCAACATTCCACAGACCACAATCAACAACCTGATCAACTCTATACGAAGGAGATGTGTTGCACTGCGTGAGGCAAAACTGACTGGTTTTCGGACCCCCCCGGAACCCCAATACAGTAAAACTGCACATTTCAGAGTGGCCTTTTATTGTGGCCAGCCTAAGGCACACCTGTGCAATAATCATGCTGTTTAATCAGCATCTTGATATGCCACACCTGTGAGGTGGATGGATTATCTCGGCAAAGGAGAAGTGCTCACTAACACAGATTTAGACAGATTTGTGAACAATAGATGAGAGAAATGGGCCTTTTGTGTACATAGAAAAAGTCTTAGATCTTTGAGTTCAGCTCATGAAAAATGGGGGCAAAAACAAAAGTGTTGCGTTTATAATTTTGTTCAGAGTAGTTCAAGAAAATGTGTCAATGTTTTTCATGTGCTGCATGTTGTGTGTTTAAGTTCCCTTAATTTATTTCCATCCCAGTTTTAGCAGCCCCAAAAGATTTGCTACTAGCAATACATCCTCAGATAAACAGCTGTGAACATGTAAGATGTAGTGCTGTTACACAGCTAGCATACATAAAATGACCCATATTAGGTCTATACGAGTGGAGCTGGGGGAAATTGAAGTCTAGCTTACAGCAAACATAGAACCAAACAACCTAAATGTTAGGCAGCAAGCTCATTGGCTGTAGATGTAGCAGAGACCAATCAGCTTCTGCCATGAACTGATGATGTGACAGCTAGCAGATTGCATTAAGGACCATCAGCCTGCACCATCAAGAGATTCATGACTTAATTAGATGTAACTTAACTGCTTTTTCATTTGGTAGAGTGAACATGAAGAAAACTGACCTCATACATTAATATTTACAGGTGACACTTTGTTGTTTGATATTTTGTCATACAATGCAATGGAATCCATATATTTTTTAAAGTGTGGCTTAAGTTTTCAAGCTTACAGATGTAGCTGCAATTTCCATGTATTCTTGCCTATAATTGTGTCAAGAGAATTTTACAAGTTTGCACATGTTTGATTTATCGTTCTCCCTGCAGCTCTCCAATAAGTACTGCTATGTAGACTACAAAGCACGCATATAAAAGTCCTCATCTGACATCCCCCTTAAGAGAAACTGACAGTGGGCAGGAAACAGGTCTGACTTCCAGCTTCATCTGAATTCATTCAGACCTCCAGGGTACATATGAGATTAGAATACTAACACAAAACAGAGCTGTGCCCTAGCACAGCCTTAACACATTGAGCCTTGGTTCTGATGTAAGGAACACAAGTTTGAGTCTGACTTGCATCATTTCCTAATCGAATTAGCCCCATTATTTCATATCCATTCTTTACTCTCACTATCAATAAAAGTGACATCAGTACAGCCCACACACTATTTCAAATGGGCACTATTCTATATCAACCTGTGTGTGCAGCACTGATGAGTAAAATGAAGAGATGGCAGCAAATACAGACATTTTTAGACAATTTCGGAAAGATGACTTACTTTTTTATATTTAAAGGTTTTTTTTTTTTTCCAGAGTAAGGTCTTAAGGTCATTCTAGGATTTGGATTATCATAGACCCACCATGCAAATATTGCAACTGGCCAGTAGGATATGGAGACATATTGGAGTATTTGAAGAGCGATGACTAAACAGTTTTATGATTGTCCTGGCAGATTTAAAAAAAAAAAAAACTGCTGAGTGACAGTTCTCCCTGGATCAAAGGATTACAATTCTTCCATAGTTCAAGAAATCTTGTATTTGACCACCAGCCAAAGTTGTCTACTGCAGTGTGTGCTGCTGCAGTCAAACCACTCATAACTTGCCATCCATAGTGGAATTAAAAATACATGAATAGTCAGAGACATCACATGGCCTAGTGGTTACAACACATTAATGTTATAGGTAATGCATTACAAGTAGCGTATTATGTCCATTTTTGAAAGTAAAATGTAGAATGTCACTTTTTAAATGTATACTCTATGCTTCATTTGAAAGCACATAAGTGGCGTGCATTATTCTATTTATCTCATTTATGCATTGACAAATCCAACTGAAAAACCTCGCCCTTCCCTAAGACAGTCACATCGCATATGACACCGTGTCTAGACTGCAAATGAGCAGTGCAAAACAAAAGAATAACGTTGTGATCAACAAAAATCAATGAACTACACTACAAGTGGTTCGATTTCTATATAGGATGACTGCCAAGTATAACACTTTCATCTGGAAGAGTTTATTTCATAAAAAGTAACAATTGTGTGTATTGTACAGTATATTATTTTTAGTAGAGTATTTTATGATCTTTTTCTCACCATGATTTTTGGTCCTCCCTTTTCAATTAATATAGATAAAAATGGCAAATACATATATACATACATCTGTTCAACTGCTCATTAGCGCAAATTTCTAATCAGCCAATCACAAGGCAGCAACTCAGTGATTTAGGTTTGTACACATGGTCTAGATCAGGGGTAGGCAAGTTCGGTCCTAGAGAGCCGCAGTCCTGCAGAGTTCAGCTCCAACCCTGAAAAAAAAAAAC
>NW_015652273.1:125328-133255 GCF_001515625.1 Sinocyclocheilus rhinocerous | reverse complement strand
AAAAAACTCACCTGCGATCTGCCTTAGTAATCCTGAAGACATTGATTAGCTTGTTCAGGTATGTTTGATTAGGGTTGGAGCTGAACTCTGCAGGACTGCGGCTCTCTAGGACCGAACTTGCCTACCCCTGGTCTAGATGATCTGCTGAAGCATCAGAAGAAAGGTGGAAGAAAGCTGATTTAAATTACTTTGAATGTGGCATGGTTATTGGTGCTGGTCTGAGTATTTCACAAACTGCTGATCTACTAGGATTTTCACGAGCAACCATATCTAGGGTTTACAGAGAATGGTCTGAAAAAGAGAAAATATCCAGTGAGCGGCAGTTCTGTGGGTGAAAATGCCTTGTTGATGCCAGAGGACAGAGGAGGATGGTCAGACTGGTTCGAGCTGATAGAAAGGCAACAGTAACTCAAATAACCACTTGTTACAATCGAGTAGTTGTAACAGATGGGCTACAGCAGAAGACCACCACTCTGGGTGCCACTCTTGTCAGCTAAGAACAGGACACTGAGGCTACAATTCACACAGGCTCAGCAAAACTGGACAATAGCAGATTGGAAAAATGTTTCCTGGCTTGATGAAACCCGATTTCTGCTGTGACAGTCGGATTGTAGGGTCAGAATGTGGCATAACCAACATGCAAGCCTGGATCTATCCTGCCTCCTATCAGGCTGCTGGTGGTGTTGTAATGGTGTGGGGAGTATTTTTAGTACTTTGTACCAACTAAGCAATATTTAAATGCCACAGCCTACCTGAGTATTGTTGCTGACCATGTCCATCCCTTTATGACCACAGTTTACCCATCTTATAATGGCGACTTCCAGCAGGATAATGGGCCATGGCACAAAGTTCAGATCATCTCAAACTGGTTTCTTGAACATGACGACAAAGAGCACACTATACTTTCCTTCGCAGTCACAGATCTCAGTCCAGCAGAGCACCTTTGCGATGTGGTGTAATATGGGATATTCACATTATGGATGTTCAGCCAACAAATCTACAAAACCTGCATGATGCTGTCAGGTCAATATGGACCAAAATCTCTGAGGGATGTTTCCAACACCTTGTTAAATCTACGTTGTAAAGAATTAAGGCAGTTCCGAAGGCAAAAGGGCTTCCAACCCAGTACTATCAAGGTGTACCTAAATAATGCATTTTTGTATTTTTTTAAACACATCTTCTTAAGTAACTACTGAATTATTTGATTTAGTCTGTTAATTGTGAAAGATAAAACGTTTTTCTCATTTTTGCATGAGATGCAAGGCAGGGTGTCTCAGAGATATGATTTTAACAGATCAAATTCCTTCTTGATTCCTAAAATGGAACGACAGATAATAAACCTTCGACAGGGTGCATCATGGGAAGGCGCTTGCAACAGGGAGTCCAGATTGTGATGAATGATGCCAACTCAGAGTGGTGCGGGAGTTTTGTGGGAGTAGATGAGTATTTTTAAAGCGATGATTAAGGGATGGTGATCATGAGAGGTAGCATTTTTCACAGTATTGTCTGAGCAGCTACGTTTGGGGGAACAGGATGATTTGTCTTCACAGTGAGTTGACAATTGGAACAATGCAGAAGCTCGTGTGGCTTGTCATAGTAATTAAGAAATATGAACTAAACTCTTGACACCACTGGTGGTGGTTGTCTACTTTTGTGGAGTTGTGGTAGTCAGTGTTTTATGCACGATAAGTACAAGTATAACATACTTCGTAATTAAAATAAAACTGTCTAGAAACTCTTTGAAGACAAATGCTTAAATATTTGTTTCTGTCAGATATTTTATCCCTCTGAGATTTTGAAGAATTCTTTGAATTCCTAACCCATGACAGTATGCATTAATTTTCAATAATGCAATGATCTCAGTAATTCTGCTTATACCATGGTCAACACGTGTATGTGTTTTTCAGGTTTTCTGAACCTTGTGCCACCAATAAAATATCTTCTTTAAAGCAGCCCAAAACTGAAAATTGATTTGCCAATGTTATGTGTTTAACAATCCTGGACTACTTCATAGCTGCACAATCAACACCGCAGCCCAGATTCAAGAACTGGACAGTTTTATCCAAACTGCTCTATATTCTGCATGTTTAAGCTCCAAGAGGGCCTGTCCATAAAATACTGCCCCCCCAAAATACTGCATTTTTAAGTAGTGACTAAGTGACATGGAATTTTCCCTGTTGAGTAATGCATATCAAGATTTCGAGGTCAAGTGTTCACCCATTTGAGACTGCTACATCATCAGCAAGCAACCTTATTAGCATGCCATTAACATTTGAAAGATATGCAAACAGTTGAGCATTTTTCAGTGCATGTCTCATTTATTCAAACAATTCTCAAGATAAAAAAGATATGGATACCATTACCAGCTTTAGAACGAATATTGTCATGAAATGTATTATCTAAAATACAGCTATTATCTATAGGCTTATAGAAACTGTGTTTTAACAATGCCTGCAACATTTTCTCTAGCTGCAGGAGTATTGCTGGACCACAACAATGTATTGTGTCTTTTCTCTCATCTTCAGCCAATGGAGAATTTCCTCCGGTGGCTCCCACAAACCCCACGCAAGTGCTGTTCACACCAAGCAATGAGAACATCAAGACCACTACAGCACTCTATGGAGGGCCTGGAGCGTCTACAGAATGTGAGTTTTAGCTGCTTTCATGTGTTTGAGCTGTTTGTCGTTTTTTGAGTAATTTCTAACTTTTATCTAGCTTGTTCTGACTGAAATGTGCCCCCAATTTGATTGCAGGTCTGAAGTCTGGTGCAGACCACGGTTATTCTTGCTGTTGTATTGAAATGATACAGTAGACGAGCACTAATTGTTCAATGGTTTGTTTTAAACTAGTCTCTTACGCCTACCCAACCCAGTAAGTCAAGAGGCAGCTGTCTGATTGACATGTAAGGTTGCAAAAAGGTGGAAAATTTCCAGGATTTTTTTTAATATTCCAGGGATTTTTGGAAAGTTTCCGGAAAATTTCCACCCCTTTGCAACCCTATTGACATGTAAAACATCAAATAAAGAGAGAGAGAGAGAAAAATCTGAGAAATTACACTGTGGAGAAATACCGAATATATACAAGAGTAAAGTGTGCACCAATTACATACTGCATGTTAACGTGATAAAAAAAAAAAAATGCTTTTCTGTTGTTCATGTAAATTAATTATAATAATTTGTTTTCCAAAACAATTGCAATAGAAAATCAACATACAAAGCAAAAAATAAATAAAAAGTAGAACATTTTTCAAAAATATAATAACCTAGGTGTCAGCCTATTGTTATTGGGATAATGCTAGTTGAAACACACGCCAATCAGTTTCTCAAATAATGCTAAATACATATTTTGACAACACAGATGCCAGATCTAAACAACACTCCTAATTCCAAAAATGGTAGCACCATGCTTTATAAAATCTCTGGAATCTTTGTTTTCACAGCAAGTTATGAGTTATGCACTGCAAACATCAGAGCACCTAATTCAAAGTCCAGACCACGTAATTCCTTCTGAGCATACTGAAATTGTTGAAATGCTTGAGTACACCAAATATGTTGGACTTCTAATGGATACAGAAGATGAATGCTTATGAACAGAGGCTCAGATACTGTCTCTCTCCCTCTCTCTCTCTCTCTCTCTGTCATGGAAGTGCACTGCAGAGAAAAGAAAGTGTGCCATCTACTGGGCTATTGCCGCACCATTTTCTTCAAATCAAACACTGTTGAAAGGCCGGTTATATAATCTACGGGTGCTTTCACACTACAGCTTTTGGTGCATATCTGAGTCAGTATGACTTTAGAGTTCAGGTGGTTTGGTTGGTGGTCTGCTTGAAATCATGTCATAATCTGTACTAAATAGTGGAAGTGCTACTGATGACAAATAATTTGCATCTTCACATTTATTATAGTATAGTGAATTTCTCATAGCTGCTCATCTCAAATTGCATTCTTCCAGTCTCTTAAATGTGTTTGTGCAGGTGCCATTCTGTAATCAAATTAAATGTGAATAAGGCCTAAAACATACTCTGTCACAATACTATATCCAGAGTCGAAATTTCACATTAATGCTTTCAAATGATCAGAATTGCTCATAAAGGATGTATTGTAAAACGTTGCTTCACATTAGCATGATTGTCTATTGAACATGCACAAATCATTTATAAAATCAGCCTTCTAGCACATGACCTTTGAAAATGTCCTACCAAATGTCATCAGCATTGGGAAGACTGATCTGCTTGCTCATAGAATATACAGGTGTACCTCTTATGTTCATGCTCATTGGAGCATAGCCATTTATCAATACGGTGTGCTTGAGTGTTTGCGAAATGACTCCCACGCCATTTCGTCCTTAATAAATCTGAACGAGCAACTAATATGCTATTCATCAAGACTCATTAGCAAGCTTCATTCACACAGGCCGTTCTCTGGTGTAGTTCAGCTGTGAACGGTAAAAGAAAAACATCCGTCCAACTCTTCTCTGCAGAGTCTGAAAAGGCAAAAGGAGGAAGATGCAGTGCTGAATTTTCTATGAAACTGACTGTTTGACTTTTTTTCCTGCCAACACCTCATTGTTTTTATCATCTTGAACTTTGTAGCTCTGTAAACTGTTGCATGTAGTGGTGAGGGTGAGTATATGAGTCATTACAACTTAGGATACATTTCATGTTCATTGATGATAGTTTGGTAACACTTTATTTCGATAGTCCACTTTAGACATTCTATTAACAGTAAGTAACTTTGCAACTACATGTCAACTAGCAGTTAGTAGAGTATTAGTAGACTGTCTGCTTAATATCTTCTAACACTTTCTTTGTCAACATTCTACTAACCCTAAACCTACCCTAACAGTCTACTCTGAGAGTTAGTAGACATGTAGTTGCAAATTAATGAGAATTAGTTGACATGTAGTTGACATGTAGTTACAAAGTTACTTATAGTTGCAATAGTGTTGGTTTTTGAAGAGAGTGGTTCTCGAGTCTATTAATTTATTTTTAAGAAATTTATACTTTTAATTATGAAAGATGCATTAAATTAATCAAAAGTGACCGTACATAAAGTTACACTTACAAAAAGAAAGAAATGTGTTTTTGTTTTGTACTTTCTATTCATCAAAGAATCCTATAGAAGAAAAAAAAAAACATTGCTAAGGAATAACTTAATTAAAATGTATTACAATTTTAAATTAATATTTACAAATTTAAATTAAATAATATTTCATGACATCATTTTTTTTTTTTTTTACTGTAGAGCATAAGATACTTTTCTTTTAATAGTAGTAATAATAATAATAATCTTACCAATCCCAAATTATATAGTCAGGCCAATTCACTGACCATTTGCAAACATGATTATTGCATTGAGAGGTTAATAATCCAGTCATAGTTGAGTGGAACTCACATTTCATAATATTTTTTTCATGAACTATGAAAACACAGCTTTTGTGTCAGACATCAGACATTAATTGAATGGACTATGCATATATTGTATTACTTGTTATGACCAAACTTTGTTAATTATAAATACACTTTCATCAACATTTTGATGAACAAATGTAATGGTGTCTGTGAAGTGTCTCAGCTTCAGTTATGAGTTTGTGGTATGATAATACACACCGTGCAACAGTTGAAAAGTATCAACAGATGGAAAATTTGCGGTGCTGTTATGCTGTGGTTAATGGAGCAATGGGGAAAAAATGCATTCAAGTCAAGACAAATAAGAACCTGTTAAAAGGGGGCATTGTTTGTTGCCTACAATTAAAATACAGAACCAATGTGGAGTCATGCCTGTGCTTAAACTGGCTATATTTTACAGCAGTTATGGCTCATCCAATCGCATAATCTTCATCCAGTCACATAGTGTTACATAATATGTAACTGTTTTTACAGGCTTATGATTCATTAATGCAAGTTATAAATAATAAGTATAATTTACTGGATTGGGCATTACCACGTGGTTATTTATTCTATACACACCATTTTTTTCAGTTGGCTTTCCAGCAATAAGACATATATAATAATATATCTTGGTCTTACCACCTATGTCTAGTTTTAACCTGCCATTTCTGAGCTGTTCAAAACCACAACTGCTCAAGACAGTTAATAATTAAACACAAATATTTTCTTCCAGACACACTCTAGTAAAGCTTTCTGAAGTTATATTGTTTGTTTTGTTTAAACTCAAAAGGAAATCAAGCTGCACATCAATCTTCCCTTGATTCAGTCAATTGATATAGCTTTGAAAATGTTTTGATGTGTTTGATAAATTGTGCAACTATTGCATTTTTCTATCATGTCTCCGCTTTTCCTCTTGCCATCTCTAATTTTACCTCCTATGTTCCAGCCCTCTCCCTGTCCCTCCTCCAGTATCGATTTCTCTCTTTGCCACCATGGCATCTCATTTTGGCAAGTAAAGTTGAATGGGGGAGTTTGCCTTACGCTGACTCAAATCTGCAGCACTGTAGAGAGAGGGAGCATGTTCTTCTGTCAGATCAGCTCCCTCGGCCTTTGTCTCCTTGATTACTTCCTCTGACTTTGTCTGCGTGATTGCTTCTTCTGATGAGAAAAAAGAGATGGGCCGCTAACCTCATAATGCACGCCGCTCCGATGCTTCCAATGACTCAGCCATTTCCACCAATCAAACCTTCAAGAACTCTAATAAAAGGAAATTGTATAAGACCATAATTGGTGATATTTTCTGGTGCAAACCTCTCTTACAACTCAAACCTTCCTTTATCCCCAGATCTAATTACAGATCTCTGTAGGTTCCTGGCAAGGAAATAAACTTTTATCCGGATGTTTTATTTGCAGACTTGACTAGAATAACATCACTGCATGGAAAGAGGTCTGATATTTTTACACCTAAGAGACTTTGTATTTCTCACCTTGATCCCACTCTGTTCTGGTAATTAATATCAAAACAGGATTGGTTGCCCTTTGATTGGTTCCAACCTCCAATCTACCCTTGTGAAAGAGAAGTGAAAAATATTTTTATTGAATGTACACTTCAAGTGTATACTTCAAATCTTAAAAGTAGATCTTTTTAAAAACTTTACTTACAGATTATATTAATGAAATGAAAAGCCATCTAAGCATACTTAAATATACACTTTCATGACTTTTTCTGTACACACTTGAGTACAAAATGCACTTTGTAATAACATCAAATTTCCATAGTCTTTTGTCATATTTAAAAACTAAAAAAAGTACACTTATTTTGACGTGTTGACTCACATACTGAAGCACATGTAAAGTATTTGATTGTGATTTTGTTATTTGATATTACATTTAGGGCCAGATTTACTAACAGCTTGCACCAGCACAGGATTTACCAAAGACAAGCAGTGAAAAAAAATTGCGATTAAAAAATGTGGACAGTTATTTATGTGGCTGACCTTATTGCATATGCATTTGTAGGAGTTTGCCTTTTTGAACTGAAATTTCCGAGAGGAGAGTATTAAAATGAATCATGCAAGGTGACTTACTAAGGTTTGCGGTAATCAGTTTCCTGATATTTGCACTATTATTTAACACCCCTAAAAAGCATGTCTTAACCCATTTTGCGCCTGTATTGTTAGTAGATTACCCGCACCAGATTATCATAGTCTCTGCTTGTTTGCGATTGCGTTGGTCATTATATAAATGAGCTGGCTGCGTCTGTGTTCTTTAATTTGTGTGCTGTCACACAATAGGGAACGAGACGCTGCGTCCTCTAGAGGGCGCTAGGGGAACGCCTCCAGCGTGACCGGTGTCTGAAGCATGAATGAAAAAACGACAATGAACTTGACATTGGCAGGCGGAAGCCCATGACGTAAGCAAATGAGCGACTGCGACTATAAAAGGAGCACCTGTGGAATATGTCATCCTCTTTTTTGTCTGAGGAGACACAGGTATGACGCCCGAAGCATGGCAATGAGACGCAGCGTCTCGTTCCCT
>NW_015652273.1:117943-124232 GCF_001515625.1 Sinocyclocheilus rhinocerous | reverse complement strand
TTGTTTTGGTGATTTCAAATATAAACATTGGCTACCAGAAATCCCTTACTCTGCCTTTAAGTCAAGGACTCAAGGAACACCATCCCTGCCCCCGCGAAATCGCTGTGGCCAAACCCCGAGCTACCAAGCTCTACAGGCAGGCCCAAAGCTCGCCTCATAGACTAGCTCACCCGTTCAAAGTATGGAACTCTAAGATTGGAGGTCTCAGCATAACGACTCTCTAAAGTGAGAGGAGACCTAGCTACACTCAACGCAAGAGGCAGTTAGTGAGGCTCAACAAAGAAAGGAGCCTACAACTCATGCAGTCTGCCACAAACAATTTCCCCTTTCTCGCGCCTCCACTGCAGACCTAACCTTGCAGTGGCGCGATCCATAACCTCCAACAGCTCATCATACGCGGGGCATGTAGACTGAGAAGGCTCAGAAACATCCTCTCCACCCTCATCAGCCAGATCCTGCTCAACTTAACTGGCCAACAGAGCACTCATGGATGCGGGCTGAATATGGTTTATCCCATGCCTTCTCGATCTCAATATGGAGATCTGGAAGGAATGGGAGGCTCACGGGAGCTGGGCGGTTATGTCCAGAAAGAAATCGCTCATCAAGTCTGCCACAAACAATTTCCCCTTTCTCGCGCCTCCACTGCAGACCTAACCTTGCAGTGGCGCGATCCATAACCTCCAACAGCTCATCATACGCGGGGCAGGTAGACTGAGAAGGCTCAGAAACATCCTCTCCACCCTCATCAGCCAGATCCTGCTCACTTTGACTGGCCAACAGAGCACTTCCTGCTGGATCAGAGGATGTAAGTGACAACACATCCTCTTCCAGCAGTTCACCCTCGGCAGCTGCCGACGAGTGCGAGAGATTAACCCCTCTCTCGAACTCGTCTGCAAGCTCCATCTGCGATCCCCACGATCTCAGTCTCCTCGCTGCCTCAGCAGCGGCAGGACCCGAGCCGCGGGGGGCAGATGATTGTCCCAATTCCCTCGAAAAAAGGGACAAACGAGAGTGGAGCTTTCTCATTGAGAAACGCTCACAATGAACGCATTCCGTTCCCTCGAGAACAGAACGCGCGTGCTCTTCGCCCAAACACATAACGCAAAGGTCGTGTGCGTCATCTGGTGTCAGATAGCGCTGACACGGATCTGCACATCTCCTAAAGCGTCTCACAACAGACATCGTTCTTACCAAATCACACTTCAGAAACAAGGATCCCTGAAGACAAAAAAGAGGATGACGTATTCCACAGGTGCTCCTTTTATACCCGCAGTCGCTCATTTGCTTACGTCATGGGCTTCCGCCTGCCAATGTCAAGTTCATTGTCGTTTTTTCATTCATGCTTCAGACACCGGTCACGCTGGAGGCGTTCCCCTAGCGCCCTCTAGAGGACGCAGCGTGGAGTTCCCTTTCGAAAGGGAACTTTTGATACACCAATTAAGATATTTTAATGAAATGAGGTTTTTGTCCCTCCACTGAAAGTTCAAGTAAAACTTAAAAGATCCAAAAAGCTTAATAAGGTGCCATTATTTGTTTTAATTCAAGCACTTTAATCCAAGTCTTGTGAAGAGATATTATTGCCTTGTGTGATAAACTTATTTAATTTTGGGTTTTATTTACATCTAATTGTCAAAACACATACATACACACGTTATGCATCACACACTAGACCAAACATCGTTGATTTCCGTGTACCACACAAGTGTGCAGAAGCTTCTGTTTACCATTTGTGGTTTGCTCTATGCATGAGTGTTAACATGTGAATAAAAGCCTATCAATTAAATCTGTTCATCATATAAAGCAATTGTATTTCTTCACAAGACTTGAGTTAAATCGCTTGATGCATACAGATTAATTTTACATCGCTTTTATAACCTTTTTGATTTTTTTTAAAGTTTTTATTACCCAGACATTTATTAAAGTATATTATTTCCGTAAGAAGTACTCTTTTCAAAAGTATGCTAAAGCGTACTTCTTTTTCACTAGGCTATACAGCAAATGTCCACTGCTGTAGGACACTACAAACAAAGACAATAAATAGCACATGAAGATGACGTAGATCAGCCTTCAGTCTCTGTTGTAGCTTCTGAGGTGATAAAAATGTCAGAAAAATGAAATGTGGTGCAATATACCTGTAATACACTTTAACCTTTAGAATCCATTGGATGTGAGCCTAGTATATCTTACTGGAATGCTGTCAGTATTAGTGAAGTGAACTCAATCAGAACCTAATTCCTCTCATGAATAAGTGCATTTGATATTTAGCAATGAATTAACTCTTCGTGTGGTGCTATTCTCAGGTATGTGAAAGACATTCTACAGGTTTCCAGCTAAGAAGAGAAAAATCATAAATTGGCCGTGGCTTTTTGACAGCCCAGCCAGCCAAACACATCATATAGCATCTCTCCCTCCTTTTTTTTTTAAAATCCACCTGAAAGATCGCAGACTTGTTTTGTCCACGTTTTACACCAAAACAATAGTGCTGATTTTTTTTTTTTCTCTCTGACTATGGAGAATTCTTATTTTACAAAGCTAATTGTACATTTGCTGTATGTGTGGGAATGTGTGTGTGTTTTCAGCTGTCAAGTGGATATTCCACACCTGCGGAGCAACAGGACAAGACGGTCCAACACCGACTCAGTGCACTAACTCTTACCGCAACACCAATGTCAATGTCACTGTGGGCACTAAGGGACCATTCAAGGGCATCCAGATGTGGCGGGTCCCAGAGACAAGGAAATATAGGTGCACGCACACACACACATAATGTCCTGACCACCACAAGTCAAAATATCCTACTGTTGAGCATCTAGGAGTTTAGTAGTTACTTTTTCGACCATGAAATGGGAAAACATTCTTCTTCGGCACAGTTGCTGCCTGTTATCAAGCCCGTCATGTCATTCAGGTACATTGTTGTCTGTGGAGCAGGAGGAATGGGAAAACCCATTTCATCAGTTGCATTGCTTCAGTAGAACCCAGACTGATGATGACATTCACTTAGCAAAGTCTGTAAAGAAAACTGATTTTTTTTTTTTTTCAGCTGCCTGCCTAGACAACATTTTAAGATATGCTTCTGACACAAATGCTGTTTCAGAAGGTAATATTATGCTGTCTGCTGAAATATCTCATTTGGCCAAATACTGAGACAGCATTGTAAGTAGCCTCTGTGGGGAAGAAAAAATAAAAATGCAGCTTAAACAATCCATCCAAGATGGCTGATGGAGTAGTGAGAAACACTGACTACAAATATAGTAAAATACCAATAAAAATAATTTGATCTACCATGTTTTGCATAACATATGTCACTTTTTTATCATCTGAAGTGCATTTAACATCAAGCACATGCACAAAACACACACATTTGAATTTGTGCTGAATGTGAGAAGTACGTGAGGCAAGGTATATTTGTGTAGCGCACTCTTAGACTTGATTTTTTTAGACTTGCCATTTATAATAAATGTTGTTTGGAATGAAAGCCCCTCTCTCTCTCTCTCTCTGTATATATATATATATATATATAAAACATTCATATAAAAATTTTTTTTACTACAAAAATTTAATTTTTTTTTACTTTTTTTTCTCAGTGCAAATGTGTGATATATAGTCAAGTGTAACTTGTTTTCTGGAAAGTATGGTAATTAAAATGGACTGTTTCACACAATATTAATGTGTTATGCCATTTTAAAGTAAAAAAACAAACAAACAAACAAAAAAACACCTTGTTAGCTTAGCAACATGCTAATATCAAAATCTACTGGACCTGGTCCATCTCAGTTAGGATGGTGCATGTAGGCAGTAAACTGCAGGGTAGCTTCCTAGGTTTAGGAACAGAGCTTTCATGTCATCCCTAGTTCTATGATGGTAATTAGAAGATTGTTGATTTGATCCCTGTAAAAAATGAGTGAAGGACCATCACAATTGTGCCCTTGAGCAAAGCATTTAACCCCTGGTCACTCAAGGAAAATTGTCCCTGTAAAAAGTGCACTATAAGTTACTTTGGATGAAAACAGCTGCTAAATGACTGCTTACGTATTTGTCTTGGATTTAGGATCACGGCGTATGGAGCAGCTGGTGGACGCAGTGTGCAGGCTGTCCACAAGTCACATGGGGTGTACATGACCGGAGACTTCCTGTTACAGAAGGATGAGCTGCTGTATATTCTAGTGGGACAGGAAGGAGAGAACGCTTGCCCTAATGTGAGTAATCCTTTCTACCAATACATCCCTGTGCTATTGTTTCAAAAAAAAAAAAAATCTAGTTAAGCCTGAAAGGATCACATATGATATTTCATTTCATTTCATTGCATTGCATTGCATTGAATTTTATTTATTTATTCATTAATTTATCATTCATTCATTCATTCATTTATTTTTTTATTTTTTTATCTTCCTTAGATGGTGCCTACTATGGACCGGATCTGCAGGGAACAGCAAGGACCATCCATAAACAAGACCCAGCTTAAGGGAGGAGGTGGTGGAGGAGGAGGAGGCACCTATGTCTTCAAGGTAACACTATATAAAATGCATTTTAAATTGGATATTTCCAAAATATGTACATTTAAATATGTGTACATCTATTAGTTGGGATTATTTGGGATTGTTCACCCAAAAATGAAAATTCTGTCATCAGAATTTTGAAGAATGTTGATGACCAAACAGTTGACGGTAGCCATTGACTTCCACAGAAAAAAAATAAAAAATAAAAATCCTATGGACGTCAATGGCTGTCATCAACTGTTTGGTCACCAACATTCTTCAAAATATCTTCTTTTGTGTTCTACAGAACAAAGAAACTCATGCATGTTTGGAACAACTTGATAGTGAGTAACTGATGAATAAAATGTTAATTCTTGGGTGAATTATCCCTCAGTTTTCTTTATTTTCATTTTCTGCCCATGTAGAGTATTGCAAACCAGGTTCCATTTCACCAATAATAATTTATGAGAAAGTCCTGAAAGCCATAAATAGAAGGAAGGAGTGGTCCATATGTACAGAATGAGGGTGGGCCAGTAAGCAATCACCCTGAGCACAGCAGAAACTACACAGTAACATGCTAACACCTTAGCATAACAACACCCTGGCAACCCCACAGTAGCACCATGGCGCCTCACATTTCAGCGACAATCAGAAGTTTTACACTGTTAAAATAGTTTCATTGTTAATGTTTCCATTGGTTACAGGTGGTGAATGGAGTCCACATTCCGCTACTCATTGCTGCTGGAGGTGGAGGCCGTGGCTACAGCAGCCAATCAGAAACCCCAGAGGAAGTGATGGACAGGGATCCCAGCATCCCTGGCCGCAATGGAAAATCAGGCGCTGCAGGTAACCTCAACAGTTGTGCAATAAATTACAGATTGACTATTATAAATCAATTAGGCACATTTTTAGCGTTACTGAACTAGTGTGTATTACTCTTACTGGCAAACAGCTCACAATAGCAGTGAAGCAGAACATATTGAAAATAGGGAAGAAAAGTTTTTTTGTTTTTTTTTTAC
Source organism: Sinocyclocheilus rhinocerous (assembly GCF_001515625.1). Classification (NCBI taxonomy): domain Eukaryota; kingdom Metazoa; phylum Chordata; class Actinopteri; order Cypriniformes; family Cyprinidae; genus Sinocyclocheilus; species Sinocyclocheilus rhinocerous. The sequence continues at coordinate 118,738 of NW_015652273.1, read as the reverse complement.
TACATGTGGATAGTTGGAACTATGTTTTTGTTTACCAGGATGTCAGGATTGATTGAAATGGTGAAAAAAAAATGCTTCCCCCAGGCTTTTTTCCTTCCTGGACATGGACATAATAATTTTATTTTCTGCTAGGCTTCAAACTAGTCCTTTATTCAGTCTGAGATTGAATATGATTTTTGACATGGTTTCTTCAAATTATTTGTAGCAGTGTCTGAATAAGACTGAGGCGGGAAATTAGTCTTAGAATACTGGATCTTGGATATTCTTGACATTTATTCAACAAAAAAGCCATGTGCTTGTAAACTTTTTTGCTAACGGATTGGAAGATGATAACAACAGTATGGTAATAATAGTGTGTTCTGCTTTCAAGACTACGCAATTGATGGCACATATGTGTCTGTTCATCAAGTTTCTGCATGTCATTGTGTTGTGGGTGTTTTGGTTGTGTCCTGCCGAGCACTCAGTGTGGCTTCTATCAGCGGCACTCTTTTCAAAGGCCAGCTCCCCTAATCTGCTCTATTTACAAAACCTTCACTCCTAATTCTATTCAATATGTTTCTATCATTTCCATTAGGATATGTACAGAAATGTAATAATCACCTTGCAACCTTACTGAACACCCTAGTAACCACCCTAAAAAAAGCCCTCAGAACAGTCATCTAGCAATGATGAATCCATCGATCCTTCCAATCTTGCTTTCCATGTTGGAAGTTGTCTCTAAAAATATTCTGCATTCAAAACTTGTTGAGTGTTTTTTGTTGTTTTTATTAGTATTCCCCCCCCCCCCAGCAAAGC
>NW_015652273.1:112519-117859 GCF_001515625.1 Sinocyclocheilus rhinocerous | reverse complement strand
GTTTATTCTCCCCAGCAAAGCATGTGCTGCTAAGAAACCATTAGAGAGTTAGCAAAATGGTACGACTTTGACGTCTTAAATAATTTGCCACATTTTTATTTGAACATTTTCATGCTAAGCAACAGCACTGACCTGCTTTAGAGGAATCGGGATGTTCATAGGAGACTATTTTCTCTGGAAAAATCTCTGTGCCATTGCATTCATAGATCCGTTGGAGGATGGAGATAAAGAAAAAAAAAGTTATATTGTCACCTGTTGTGAAATTAATTAGCCACGCAAAGAAACTGAAATGGGGCACAAGTGTCTTTTAATGCCATTTTTATGATCTGTGTGGCTTTGTGGATTTCAGGCGGTGGTGGAGGCTGGAATGACACTGCTCCTGTTCCTCAAGGGGGTAGACCACTCATTTTGGAAGGTCAGGGTGGAGAACCCTGTCAAGTCATGGGCTGGAAAACTCGAGGAGGTTTTGGAGGCGGTGGAGGGGCCTGCACGGCTGGTGGAGGAGGTGGAGGATACAGAGGTTAGACCGAATTTTAGCCTTGTTTATATTATATCTCTCTTTGTTTAAGTTTTGTTACATTTTGCTAATGTTTCTCACCTCCATGGCCATAGGGGGCAGTGCCTGGCACAATAATGATCCCAGAAAGGATGGAGATGATGGAACATCATTCATAAGTCCTGATGGGGAAATGTACCTGGAGCCACTCAAAGGTATAGAATACAGATTCTTTAGTCGTGTCCCAATTTATGTACTATACACCATGCACTTATCCTATGTCCTCTATAATCTAGTGTATGAAGTTTATAAGATTATTCTGTCATCCAGCATCAGAGTCTGATAGCCCCTTCCATTCGGCTACATGGCATGAAATGTCAATGTGATTAGTAAATGTGTACACTTTTGAGTTTCTGGTGAATCCAGGTATGCATATGCTGTCCATAGTATATACGATGGAAGATTAAGATCAGTGTGTCCCAAATCATAGTACATTGATGATAATAAGTCAAAAGGGCCAGATGGTGTAGACTACCTTTTGTGTTGTATTTTCAATGAACGTCTTGCATGCTTTTGTGCTGACATTGCACACAATCCCTTGCACTAAAAAAGAGGGTTCAGTTGAAGAAGAATAGCAAGACATATTAGGCCAAAGCTACAGTATAGCTATTGCAGCTTTTAAATATATAAACCTAACAGTTAAGTATGAATGCATTTTAAGATAATACATTTAACTTGCTGCTAACATTCACACTTAAATGTGGCGACATTTCAATACGGCCATACTGTCTACCTATGAACTCAAAATAAAATTTTCCCAGCACTAATAAAGTACATTCAGTACTTTTAGAGCATACTAGAAGTACACAAATTAGGATGCAGTCAGGACGACATGAAATTCATTGAAATTAAGGGCTTACATTAATTTCAAGAACCAATTTCACATTTCTGTGGAAAGTTTAATGGGAACATACAAATTAATTTGCAGTGAAATATTCAGGTGCCAATAACAAACGTCTTGGAAAACAGATGTCTGGATGATAGAGGGCTGTTAGTGGTATAGTGTATCTCTATATTTAGTTGAAGTTTGTACCTACAGTTGAGGGTGACCGAAATAACTTACTGACTTTGCTCTTTTTTTGTTTTTGTTTTTTTAACATTTCTGGTGTTCCTGGTCAAAAATGACTGGTGTACAACAAATTTCTTATAAATCTCTTGTTATACTATACTGTTACCTAATATTGGATTCAATCCTTTTATCAACTTGTTTTATTTCAATTAGGATGTGTTTTATATATCTTTTTAGATGCACTTGATTGTATGCCTCACTGATCTGGGTTTATGCACCTCAGTTTTTTTTTTTAGATGATTCAACTTTTTTTCACTCAAAAACTGAGGTGCGTAAGCTCAGATCAATGAGGCCTATGGTCAAGCAATTCCAAAAAGAAAACTACAGGACCTATATTAAAGGGACAATCCCCCTGGAAACACCTGGATTAAGGTGCCTTGTTTAAGGGCACAATGGTGAACTCACCCCTGTGGGGATCAAGCCAACAACCTTCTGATTATAAGCCTCAAGCTTTCCTACTGCATTTCCTACCATCGCATAAGTATGATACGGTAATGTCATTTCCAGGCATGGAAGGCGACGGTGAAGTTATTATCAACCCAGTGCAGAACTGCAGTCACTGTGAGTCAGGAGATTGCCACGAGACCTCTGAGGGCACGGTGTGCTACTGTGATGAAGAGCTCTCACTGGCCCCAGATGGAGTGTCCTGCATCAACTCTACCGGTTAGTTCATTCATAACACACTCCACCACCATTAGATGAACGGCTGTCTCATAAAATGGTAAAATGAATGTCTGGGAAGAGTGTTCTCGCAATGACAAAGTTCTTTCTCAAGAGCGGCACTTACCTCTGTAAAGCCAAGTTCAATTATCTACTATTTGCAGTCTCTCTGGCAGAGGTCATCACTGTCAACTGTAGCTCCATTTGTCAGCTTGTTCTAAAAAAAAAAGGATAAAAACACTCCCCACTGTTGCACATTTAGCTAGCTACTGTTCTATTAATTCAGAATGTTTTACACATCTGTTCATATATGCAAATTGATTGAAATTCCCTCTGTTCTCCAGGGCTGTTTTCAACTTCATAAGTGTTTAAGACAATAAGTTAGTTAATTCCCATGAGTTCATGCTAATTATATGCTAATATCAACATTGCAAAGCTCTTAAAAAAGTTCAAAAAGTGTAAACACTTTGACAGGTTTTCAAGAAATAGGCAAGAAAAATATGAAATAAATTGCATCAGATAAAAAAAATAAATAAATAAATAAATATTTTTCACAAAGCTTTTCAAATTTCTGCTAATCAGTAGGTTAAAATCTTAATGCCAAGTTAAAGCCCCATTAAATCACTCAATGAGCATGGTTTACCTCAGAGCCATGAGCCATAATATGCTACTCAATACTGCTTGTCAGAAGTATGTCATATTGGTATGCGGTATTGGGGGGAGGGAAGGGGACATTCTCATTCCCACAGAACTTTTGTATTAATGTTACCTTAAACTAATTTAATGCCAAGTTAAAGCCCCATTAAATCACTCAATGAGCATGGTTTACCTCAGAGCCATGAGCCATAATATGCTATTTAATACTGCTTGTCAGAAGTATGTCATATTGGTATGCGGTATTGGGGGGAGGGAAGGGGACATTCTCATTCCCACAGAACTTTTGTATTAATGTTACCTTAAACTAATAAAACACTTCTAAAAAGTAATTATTACATTATATAAAATATAATATATCCATAATAGCGAGACAGAATCTATAAAGTTTTTATTCATCATTCAAGGGCACCTAGGTTTCCCTTTGGTTTGAATTGATGTGATGCCTGACATGAACACATAAAAAAAAGGTCCTGAGTTAACAATTTTAAATGTGAAAAGCTCAGCTGAGTTCTGCCTGACTCATGTAAACTGTATATTTGTTGCTGTGTGTTTGTGTAGTGGTGCCTATGTTGCCCGCCCAGCCGTCTTTGTCTCATCTGGCACTGGGTCTGTCTGTGGGGACCTCCGCCCTGATCGCTGCATTACTGTTGGCCGTTTCTGGTGTTATGATCAGTAAGTAGACCATGTCAAATCCTTTTTATGAGCATAGTTTCATGGAGTCTCAGAGGCTTACCAAAACATAATACTGCAGTCAAGTCATTTGGGGAAGCTTTTTGCTACTTTTTGGGGTATTAGAAAGAGAATTGGTAAGCCTGCACTTGCAGACAGATCACAGGAAATTCTATAATAATATGTTGCGTATTTTATGTTTCTCTGGCTGATATGACTGTTGTCTTGGACAGTATATACTGACACCTATGGGTGTCGATGAAGCTTCATGCCACAGCAATATTGATGCCATTGTAGAAATGTACTTTATTTCATGACCAAAAGTGCCCAATAACAGGGATTAATTGATTGATTGATTGATTGATTGATTGATTGATTGAAATATTAAAATATGTTTGCAAAAATAATTATTGGGGTGGATGGGTGCTGTCCCACTACAACAACAGCATTCTGTTGTTGCATGTCTCATGTTTGGCATCTTGTTTGCTCAATGACTACATTAACTACAGGTTCACACACACACACACACTGTGCCATGTCACCTAACACATCATATGTCCATCTACACTGTAGTAGCAGACTCTGAGTGATAAATGGGCTGTTAACTGGGCTCTGACAAGCGTTGACGATTACCGCTTTATGAATAAATCACTTCCACACGTTGCACTAATGTGTTTACTGCCTGGGTCAAGCCCACCAAACTTGGACTTACATGCCTGTTTGTGAAAACTGTTTGTAGGTGTTTTTCTCATGTAGTTATACACAGATTTGCAATTAAATGTCACCACCACGGTTGTTATAGTTCACTAAAATGATTAAAATTACAGAGAAAATAGCTTTTTATTATTAAATCTGATTTTGTAATAAAACCGATGACAACACAAATTAAATTAGTGTCCCACGTAGTTTGTCCAAAAGAGCCTCAAACCAAAAATTATAACACTGGTTATTGTACAGCAGTTTAATACTTTATTTCTAGATTCAGTTTGAATGTAACATTGGCAATGCCAACAGTCCCATTATGCAAACAGATTTGTAGTAAACAAAAAATATCATGCTGTGCTGATTATCTTTCAGTGTACAGACGTAAACACACCGAGCTCCAGTCTATCCAGCTTGAGCTACAGAGTCCCGACTGTAAGCTGAGCAAACTGAGAGCCTCTACTATCATGACCGACTACAATCCAAACTACTGCTTTGGAGGGAAGACCGCCTCCATCAACGACCTGAAGGAGGTGCCACGGCGTAACATCTCCCTCACCAGGTTAGGAGCGTCACTAATTCTCTACAGTTGGGCTGAAGAAGTGTTATGAGCTGGCATGTTGTTTGACTGTGAAGGGTCTTCATACTGTACAGTTGATGAAAATGAATCTTCTTACAAGTGAGGTCTGAACCTGTATGTGAAATACATGGAGTGATATTATTGACAAAATAAGTAACAATGATGTATGTTTTGTTTGTAGAGGTTTGGGTCATGGGGCATTTGGTGAGGTCTATGAAGGACTAGCCGTAGGGATACCAGGGGAGCCCAGCCCAATGCAGGTGGCTGTAAAGGTAAGATCTGCAAATATATAAACAGTCTGTTATGCTGCTTGATCTTGTAAACTGGTATTTAATATTTTGATTAATTGTTGTAATCATGAAAACACTGTTTTGGGTCTCTTACACACACACACACACACACACAAACCACACACCACACACACACACACACACACACATATATATA
>NW_015652273.1:100147-111034 GCF_001515625.1 Sinocyclocheilus rhinocerous | reverse complement strand
GGTGAGGTCTATGAAGGACTAGCCGTTGGGATTCCAGGGGAGCCCAGCCCAATGCAGGTGGCTGTAAAGGTAAGATCTGCAAATATATAAACAGTCTGTTATGCTGCTTGATCTTGTAGGTAGGTATTTAATATTTTGATTAATTGTTGTAATCATGAAAACACTGTTTTGGGTCTCTTACACACACACACACACACACACAAACCACACACCACACACACACACACACACACACATATATATATATATATATATATATATATATATATATTAGGGCTGTCAGTCGATTAACATTTTTAATCTATTTAATTACATGGTGTGGCGATTAATTAATCGAATTAATCGCAAATTATGTTTGGCTGTGAAAATACCCCAAAAAGATTATTTAAAGCTAATATTGTGTGTTAAATGAGAAAGTATCAGAAATAAATATTTTATTTGATTCAACTTAAAATGTATTACACATAAACATTTAGGCTACAATGGCCTAACATAATATGGAACATAAAAGAACATAATTTGAGAAACATCTATTTTTTTTGTATTTTTTTTGTTCATGCAATGAAAGTCCCTGGTAACCAAAACAGCTTTTGTCCTCAAAATACCTTCTTGTTATGCAAAAAAAAGTAAGACATTCAGGTTTGAAACGACATGAGGGTGAGTAAATGATGACAGAATGTATTCTTTTTTTTTTGTTGAACTATCCCTTTAATGTTTATTTATTTAATTATTATAATTATTATTATTTTTAATAAATGAAATGATACTCTAAGAAACTAAAACTGCCAGCAGGTGGCGTTAAATGTCTTTATGAGTCATTCATTCAACCTATTGGTTCAAACAGCTGATTCAGTCAGGAATGAAGTAAACGGTTCTATCAATGGGCCTTTGAATCATTGGTTCACACGATTCGTGCAAAGCGAGGATTCATTCAGAAACTGAACACCGCTATGTTGCTCACAGACGCACAACAGTTCTGCGGTGTCTTTTATAGGTAATATTTTCTTTGGCAAAATTGAGCAAAAACACTATATGTACTTCTTCTTTACTGAACTATTGTATAAAATCACATTTGCACTCTTGCTGTTCGTGCAAAACAGCACTCGTGTGATATTGCTCTCGCTGCTCGTGTGATATCGCTTATCGTGATATAAATATGAGACAAAAACTCATACAGGGGCATTTTTTTGCCCCAATATCTTGAATTGTAGGGCATAACTGCATTTATGGAGTTGTTGCCCTGCCTCATATTTGTCAACAGTCAACTGTATAAAATGTAAGATGACATACAGGTATGGGGGCAGGGCCAGTGATTTAATGGTTTGCATAGATTTGATTATTAAATTATTATTTTATTAGACCCTTCCTGAGGTGTGCTCTGAGCAGGACGAACTGGATTTTCTCATGGAAGCTCTCATAATCAGGTAAAAATTAAAAACACAAGATAGGCTACATCATTCCATAGGCTAATTTATAGCAAAAATACCACATTTCTATTTCTATTCCTCTGACAGCAAGTTTAGTCACCAAAACATTGTGCGGTGTATCGGGGTGAGTCTCCAAGCTCTGCCTCGCTTCATTCTGCTGGAATTGATGGCTGGAGGGGATCTCAAAAGCTTCCTGAGGGAAACTAGACCAAGACTAGTAAGAGCACACACACACAGAGAGAGAGAGAGAGAGAGAGAGAGAGAGAGAGAGAGAGAGAAAGAGAGAGAGAGAGAGTCACAGAGTCTTGTATTGCATTAATCTCGTTAAGTTATTTTTCATTAGTTTGTGGCTTCTTTTTCATTATTAGTTTGTGTATTACTTTGTTTTTGGATTATTGATTTGGTTTTGTTGTTATTAAATAATAATAATAATAATAATATTAATAATAATAATAAAATTACTGTACTTTCAGATAATATAATATTAATGAAATAAAAGGCCACTTAAGTGTACTTAGAGTACACTTTCATGTTTGTTTCTTAACACACTTAAGTAATGTTTAGTTTATAATAATGTCAAATTAAAAATGTTACATTGCAGTACAATTTAAACCATGTTTTAATAATCCTTTCTCAGGCTATAAAGAATTAAACTTATTCTGATGTGCTGACTAACATACTAAAGTACTTGATTATAATTTTAACTGTAGTATGTTAGTGTCACTTGGTATTATATTTAAAGTTAATTATAATAGATGTGTATTTAATTGTAAATAGCATGCAATTATGTATCCAAAGACATTACATTCTGTTTGCACTTAAGTATATTCTTTTAAGTATATTATGTAAGTATATTAATGAGTATTCTTTTTGAAACTTTGCTAAAGTGTACTTCTTTTTCACAAGGGAATACCCAGCATTCTGATTTTCTGTAATGTTTTCCAGGAGCATCCCTCAAGTCTAACCATGGTAGATCTTCTCAATATTGCCAGAGACATCGCCCGCGGCTGCCAGTACTTAGAAGATAACCAGTTCATCCACAGGTATAATTACCGACAACCCAACACACCTACACACATTACAGATCGATTTAACAACAGATGGATGATCTGCTTTTTTTCTGAAGTCAGCACAAATTCAGCGCTCCTGCCTCTGTTCAGGAGTTCTGCTTCCCTCTCATACCTGCACTGGGAGTTCTATTTCCTTTTGACACTCTTATCCAGAATGGCATGAAAAATGAGTCCACTTAGAGCTCATTTATGCTACATAAGCAGTATGGTCATCAATCCCGGTATAGAACAGGGACGCTGAGGCGCTTACCCATCTGCGGTTTCCTACTGAAGTTCCTCACTGAGTTAAAATGTATCTGGGCCTTTGTGTTCAGCTTCAACTTTTTGGTCAAAACCCAGAGGGATTGATCGTTTTGCCCTTTTGTGAGGATTTCTTTTTCTTTTCTTTTTTTAGCATACAGGTGTAATCCATTGCTGTCAGATACTGGGTGTGCAATGCCAAATGCCTTCAAATAGTACATGTAATTGGAAACATGGAATCATGACATGACCTTCAAAAAGAAACAAGAATAGTCTTGCAGATCAAGATTTCCTCATAACTTGCAGATCAAGATGTCCTCATAACTGTACACCACTTTTTTGCCTTTTTGGCCACAACACTGTAGCAAATTAGCCCAAAAGGGGGAAAAAAAATATTAATTAATTATGATCAACAAAAGTATTTGGATCAAGTAACTGGTCTGGGGGATTCCTGACAGAATCAGTCTTAGACAGCCCGCCAACACTCATCTAGCGAATGTTTCTTGAGAACGTCTATAGCAGAATAATACTCTCTTGGCCATTGATAATAATGCCCTAATTCTCATCCAACACACTTTTAATAGCATATAGCTGTGATCGGCATGATTAGGATTGGTATAGATACCTCATGATGGCTGATAAAGGGGAGATCTTTAGATCCTTCTGTAATATTTCTGTTTCATAATTCACGTGGTGAATCCACAGCTTATGGGGGCCTGTTTCACAAGACAGAGACCTTACAAGGGACTCCGGTTATGAGCAGAACAGCAAACAGCCTCAAGTGTGATACAGTATAAACAATACTTAATTGACTACATTAAAACTATTTTAACACTATTCTAATGGTTTTTCTACTGTACAAACTGTATTTTCAACCCCCTTACCCTAAACCTAACTCTAAACCTACCCTTCACACAAAACGTTCTGCATTTTTAGATTTTCAAAAAACTTCTATAAACTTCTCCTCATGGGAACCAATAAAGGTCCCTACAAGGTCAGAATTTACTGGTGTTACTATCCTATGTGGGGATGTTTTAGTCCCCATAATGTAGGGAATACCAAACACACACACACACACAGAGAGAGAGAGAGAGTCTGGTATAGGAAGAGGGTTAAAGCTGAAGCATAGTAAAGAATACAAGTATGATGTTATAGCAGAATTTGGTATTCAGCAGATCTACAGCCTCAAGGAAACATCAGTTTCTTAATTCAAACACACCTTTGTAAAAATGGGGTAGATGATACTTAGTGTCTCAATTAATGAGGCAAAGTTTGATACTTGCATATCTCGCCTGTTTAAAAGAGAGTCCTGAAAAGAGTTGCTGAAGTTTTGTTGATGAGAGAGAACGGGGTTCGATGCAAAAGGTTTTTGATGAAAGCAAAGACAAGGCTTAGGGGTCCTTTGAAGGCTTCCAGCTCAGCATCATCTTCACCAACTTCTCTTAGACTTCAGAATCCAGAACTTATCTGCCTCTACCCTGTGTTCTTAGACAGTGATCTTTTAAAGTCTGAGGGTGTCACACTCTCAGGAGGTGAGTAAGCCGATAAGGAATTGTGCTTATGGAGGAAGAGTTTATGATACTTTGGGCCCTATCATACACCTGGCGCAAGGCTCGGCGCAAGTGTTTTTGCTAGTTTCAGCCCGACGCAGTTCTCATTTTCCCGTCCTGTTCCGCGTTGTTTAAATAGCAAATGCATTTGGTCTGAAAACGAGGTGTGTTTTTTATTACACACACAGGGACGCGCTGCTGCACAGAAACATTTTTAAATATGAAAAATTACATTCCGCCATGTAAATAGCGAAACCCACTATCGGGCCGTGGAAGAATTGCTACCGGGTCACAAGAACGTTCTGGGAAAAATGTGTATATATGACACTCTGTTATTTATTTATGTTAATGATTGTTCTAATTATTCTGTATTTTCATTGTATGCGATTGATATGGTGTAGAAATTTGACAATTTCATGTTAAATAAGTAAATGAAAGATTGCTCTGATCTGTCACATATTAGGAGTTAAACGGATCGCAGTTGATCTGTAATACATACGGATGAGACCCTACCGTTCCTACAGACCCTACTACGTGATTCGCAGATTAATTTCCGATTTACACATACAAGCAATTTTAAACCACGAGAAGAAGAAACGAAAGAGAGCTCAATTCGTTACTCACGCGCTGTTCTCGCACACAATCAAAACGCTCACATAGAGACGTGTTTCAGACAGCGCGGAAATACCGAGTTGCGTATACACATAAAATTAACCTATGTCATTAACCCTTCATTTTTTTCTTGCTTAACCACAAGAAGAAGAAACGAAAGAGAGCTCAATTCGTTACTCACGCGCTGCGCACGCACACAATCAAAGTGCGCACAAGAGATGTGTTTCAGACAGCGCGGAGATACCGAGCTGCGTATACATACACATAAAATTAGCCTGTCAAAAACCCTTCACGGCATTGTCATTCTCTGTGCTTTAAATATTTTTTTTCTTGCTTATCAGAAAAAAATAGTCCAATCTGTGATTAAAAAAAACACAATATTATGCGTTGAACCACTATATAATGCTATTATAATGCTATATATATATCCCTCCCACCCCCAGCCGGTCCACGAGAATATTTTCCAAACGTAACCGGTCCGTGGTGTAAAAAAGGTTGGAGACCCCTGCCTTAGGGGCTCTAGAAACTTGCCTAAAGTGGTTTGCTGGTCGAGTTAGTTAATTAAGCAGGCAGGCACCAAACATGTGATCTTAGTTAACTATAAACTGAAGTGAAGTGAAGTGACGTGTGGCCAAGTATGATGACCCATACTCGGAATTTGTGCTCTGCATTTAACCCATCCAAGTGCACACACACAGTAGTGAACAAATAAATTGATTATTAAAACTACAAAAGCAGTTCAATCACACACCCGGAGCAGTGGGCAGCCATATTGCTGTGGCACCCGGGGAGCAGTTCGGGGTTCAGTGCCTTGCTCAAGGGTCTCACCTCAGTCGTGGTATTGAGGGTGGAAGAGAGAGCTGGTTATTCACTTCCCCCACCAACAATTCCTGCCGGACCTGAGACTCAAACCCACAACCTTCGGATTACAAGTCCGACTCTCTAACCATTAGGCCACGACTGCCCCATATAGTATGCAATTCTATCATCGAATCAATACATAGACACAACACTGTAAAAGGAAAATCCTGAGATGGGAAAATTGGATACATGAGAAAGAAAGAAAGAAAGAAGTACTGTTAATTAGTGTGTGTTGTTGACTTAATCAGTTTAGAGATTGACAATAGTCTATCTATAGGCCACTGACGCTAGAATGTTCCCATTGTACAGCTGTCTATGATACAGACAAAGTTTGTGTTTAACTGTGTTTCAAACACCTGCAGCGTTGGCAGGTTCATTGTTTATAATTGGAGTGCTCTATCTTTGTTGCATTGGAAATGTAGATGGGGTGTCATTCATTTTGCATGCTCTAAATACTGTATGTGTGAACAGCATCTCACAATGGTGTCGAATAACTCCTAAAGTGGACATCAGTAATTAGACAATAGGCATAATTGAACATTTATGACTAGAATTATTAGAGTGTAGAAATATTTAGCTAATTAGTTTGCCAAATTGGTAATATACCTGCATTTGCAAGAAGGTTATTTACAGTAACAGGACTGGAAACAATTTCATATCACAACATTGTTGCTGAACAATGTTAAAAATTTTAAGCTAGCAAAGCTTAAGTTATTGAAAATATTTCTTAACATAAAATATATGTCCTGGCGGGTAACAAGGAAAAACAAGGAGAGAGTGATCTAAATGCAGCTTTCTTTAATATATTTCACAAAAACAAAATGAAAATCCATGGTAGAAACAACAATAAATAGTACAGGAGAAACAAGGGACAGCATAACCAGCAGAAGATTAAACTGTGATACTGGATATTTTTTTGTAATGGATATTTTTAAATCAGACAAATATCTGAGGTACATGTGTCTGTCTTCTGAATCTGACCGTCAGAATAATCACTCTTTATTCTTAACAGGGATATTGCTGCCAGGAATTGTCTTCTGACTTGCAAAGGTCCAGGGAGGGTGGCCAAGATTGGTGACTTTGGCATGGCCAGAGACATCTACAGGTACGCTACATATTTCAGTATGGCATCATCTCATAATTCACCTTAATATCATCCTGACAGGTACACTAAAATTATAAATAAAAATTAAATTAAATTAAATTAAATTAAATTAAATTAACAAGCACCAGTCAAACACATGACAGTTCTACTTTGCATCCTTGTTTATATTCAATATTCAGTTGGCCATAAAATATGAAAGACTGTTTAGTGGCTGTGTTTTTTCTCCACAGTATTTCAGTTGAGAAAAGATGAAAGCGTATCTCATTCTGAAAACCCATTTGCGAGCTTTTATTATCAACATATTTCTAATTTTAAGGCAAGAGCCAAGCAAAATTATTTAGTAAGCGCTCAGCTAATTCAAAGGGTAGATTTCTATTTTATTTTTTATCTATTTTATAATTTATACTGATGTTTACCTGTGGGTTAACACTGGTCAAACATTCTCTCTCGTGCACTCGCTCGCTCTCAGAAATAAACCATGGCTATGTTAGACAAAACATACTACCAAAACACTCCTATAGTATACACGGCTGTGCAAACATTTGGGATCAGAAATATTTTTAATGTTTATTATTATTATTATTATTATTATTATTATTATTGTTATTATTTAAGAAGTATCTTATGCTCATCAGGGCTGCATTTATTTTGAATAAATGCTGTTCTTTTTAACTTATAATTCATCAAAGAATCCTGAAAAATAAAATAAAATAAAAAATCTTAAGCAGCACAACTGTTTCCAACATTGATAATAAACCAGCATACTGTATTAGAATGATTTCTGAAGGATCCTGTGACACTGAAGATTGGAGTAATGGCTGATGAAAATTCAGCTTTGACTCACAGGAATAAATTATATTTTAAAGTATATTAAAATAGAAAACTGTTATTTTAAATCATAATCATGTTTCACAATATTATGTTTTTCTGTATTATTGATCAAATAAATGCAACCTTTATGAGCATAAGAGAAGAGATTTCTTTAAAAAAATTAATTAATTAAAAAAATAAAATAAAAAACTTTTGCAAGGCAGTGTACTTAATGTAGTATCTAAATTTTCTGAATTCATGAAATGGAAATTAACAGGATTTATGTCTGTGATCATAACTAGACAGCAATTGCTGAATTATGCAAAATGTGAATTGTTATTGTTATTGTATTGTCAACATTCTATTGTTTTAAATACAGAGAGGAACACTGAAAGACCTCTTCTGATAAAATCCCAGAATAATGGTAAATTGGGACTCATTTTCATTTTTCGTCTTAAACAAGCCAGGGAGGAGCCTGTACTTATTATTATTAGTATTATTATTATTATTATTATTATTATTTTGTAATCACTTTCGAATTTTCAGATACATCATGAAATATTATATGTGACATTTACAAAAAAATAAGTGAACATAAATCTGAGGCACATCTTTTTAAAGTAGTAAAACTATATAATTTTCCCTACCATTGACTTTCTTGCTGGCGGTTGTAAATTGGTTGTTGGTCCCTCAAAGTTAAATTCATATTCAAGCTTAACTGTCCCACTTTATCATGTGTCCCTCTTTAGCCATATTCACTATTTATACTGTGCAAGTGCACATATAGCAGTAGGCTAATATTCTGAACTTAAAAGTTCAGAATAAAGTTAAGTGTCACTCAAAACTCTTGACTTTTTTTCTGTGGAAGGTGCACAAAAGGAGCTATTATCAAAATGTCACAGCTGCTTTTTTCTATAATGTGAAAAAGCACAGTGACTGTCAAGTTCATTTTATTTAGGTCAACAACAACGAAATCTTACGTTGCCTTCTATATCACTCAGAATCAATCATTCAGTCAATCAGTCAGTCACTTTATCTTACATATCAGAATAGGTAATAAAGCCATGTGGTGTTGTATTACAACCAACAAAATCCAGTCTTCATAAGCTATAGACTGTCTTTAGAGAGATACATAATTTGGCACTAGTGTGAATCTGCTGTGACGAAGTGAAAGGAGTTGTGAGCTTGACTGCCTCTCAACCGCTACTGGAACATGTGTGTGAAAATGGCTCACTTAGCTGGTGAAAGAAGGGTATTATTAGCCAGAGGAAATCTAAGGGGAAAAGATGGAGCATTGTTTTACTCCCTCCGGAGTGTTGCCATAAAAGTGCGCTCTAATTGCTGATGTAGATGTTTCTTGCATTTTCCCGCTGAGCTCTGCCGACAGCGCAGGAGTTCAGAGCTATGAGGAAAATGGAAAATGTGATAGGGGATAGGGAGAATTACAGTGGAGGTTTGCGTGAATATTTTATCTCATCCTCCGAGAGTTCAGGATGCTGAGATGTCAATTTTAATGGACATAGTTAGCTCTAGAGGTTTCTTCAATTTTTGACAGCGTTTCATTATCACTAGGGATAAGTCAGGATGGTCGACTAGTCTCCCAACAAACAATTAGTGAAGTTGACTTTTTATTTTATTTTATTTTTGTAAGCTTTAATCTTTTTTAGCATGGTGCTTTAAAGAGGATGAGTTTAGAGATGCGTTGTCTTGGGGAGGGTTTTAACGTGTTGACAGCAAACTGTTACAATGTTAGCACACTAAATCTATTTCTGACAAGCTGCATCTCTATACTGGTCCTCTTTAAAGCACCATTCTTTAAAATAATAAGTTAAAAATAAATAACTAAATAAAATAAAACCACTAAAGCCATCAAAACACAACTTGTGTTTTCAATTCACATTTAACAATCAATATTAAGACGGTTACTGTTGGAGTCCAAATGTTTGTTGTGAGCAATGTTCCTGTTTTTATGCATAATTCATTGGTTTGTGAGGACTATGAGAGCTTTGAGCACTAAATTGATATGGAGCATACTTATTTTCTGAAAATTAAAATCCCTGTGTGTTGCATTCTGTTCTGTCTTGCTGTTTTTGAACAGAAGAGCATCCTGTAAACTTCCTGAAACACCTTGATCCTAAATAAGACTAATTGTAAGGTTTCGTTAAAGGCCACATTAATTAAAATTTGAGTTTTGTGTTGTGTAGTTATTGTCGGTTTTGAAGTCATGTACTGTATATGCTGGTGTACTCAAATGTTGAAATTCACTTTTAGCGGGTATTCACATTTAAAATTTTCAGCTGTTATTTCTAGGAAATGGACTAAAAATATTGATGACTCATGTTGCACTACACAGATTTTTTTTGCCCAATAATATGCTGTCTAGAATGAGAAAGATACAGCCATTCACATAACTCTTTTTTTTTTTTTATCTGACATTCAAAATACGAATATAGTCATGAAGATATTTTGATTTATCTCTTAAATTGAGTTTATGAACTTCACCATCCCAAACTTTGCTTCCCCTGCCTCATCTTCTTTCCTCAATCTCCTCGCCTGTGGCAGCAATCCATTCCACCAGAGACTATATAGTCAGTAGCGCTACAAAGGTTTTGTGTTCTTCTTGATTTCATACTTCAAAGGGTTTCATTGTTGGTTTCCCTTGAGTCCCGGCATGCGAGATCGAGGCATGGCTGAGATTGGTGGAACATGAGTGTTATGTTAGTATGTGAGGTGTATTTTCCTGAGGGAGGTAGAACAGGCCTCGCTGCCACAACCCCAGCAAGCCACAAGCTAGACTATATAGATCCAGAGCTCGAAAAGATAAGATTTTGACAAAAGTGCAAATGCTATTGTTTTGGAGATAGTGGCCAGTATATATTTTTGTTATAAATGCTCAGCATAATACACACACCCAAGAATATTGCTTTAGCAACCTCAGGGTAGCTGATGGCAAAAAAACAAGACCTATTTGTCTCTCTTTTTTTCTTTCTCACTTTATTTATTTTTCACTGTTGTCAGCAGAGGGTAAGATATTGGAACTAGATCTTGATAACATCAGCTCTGGATGAAGAAAATGGTTTCAGACTCACAGTGATCACACTATGAGAAATGTGAAGAATATGTCCTCAGATAAGACTCAGATACAGCATTCAGTAAAGCTATATATATATATATATATATATATATATATATATTTTAACACATTATTTAGT
>NW_015652273.1:94786-98857 GCF_001515625.1 Sinocyclocheilus rhinocerous | reverse complement strand
GGGTCCTGAATCGCGGGAAGCAGATGGCTGCCCCTCTTTTCCTCGAAAAGAGAGACAAACGAGAGCGGAGCTTTTCCCTTGGAAAAAAACGCTCGCAGTGCACGCTGATTTCCCCCTCGAGGACATCGCGTGCATGCTCTTCGCCCAAACAAACAACGCATAGATCGTGTGTGTCATCAGATGTCAAACAACGTCAAACGGATGCACACATCCTCTAAACGCTTTGCTAGTGCTCGCCATAATGATATGAATAGAGATCGCTCTTACCACAGAAATGCACACTTCAAACAAAACAGTCAGTGAAGATGAAGAATTGGATGATGTGTTCTCCCGGCGCCTATTTATACTATAGTCGCACCGGTAGTGACGTCATGGCTGTCGCCGGCAAACGTGTTGTTGGTGTTTTTTCAATATATGCTTCAGACACGGGTCATGACGAGGCCTTCCCCATAGCGACCCCTAGAGGACGCAGTTTGAAGTTCCCTTGAAAGGGAACTGAACCACTCTTGACTTTCATTGTATGGAGAAACCTGAGACATCATTTGAAATATCTCCTTCTGTGTTCTACTTACAAAAGTAAGTCATACGTACAGGTTTGGAACAACATAAAAGTAATTAATGACAGAATTGTCCTTTCTGGTTTGTGCTATAAGTAAGTGTACAATAATAAGTAAATAGTGACTGTGTTATAACAGTGTTGCAGATATTCAAAACAAGTTATTTTCATGGCACAATTTAATTTAGGACCTGCTTCAGGAAAGATTGCGCTTAGGAAAATTGCAGACAGGATGTATTTATCTATTTATATAATTTTTAATTTCCATATCATCTTGAATGCAATGTATGTTGCTTTGGATAAGAGAGTCAAGTGTGTAAATTAAATGTGAATGTAGTGTTGGTACTGCTACTACTGTACCTTTACATGACACTTACTTGCATGCAAATATATCTTGCATATAGCGTCAAAGGCACAGCGCAGATGATTTCCAGGTCATGAATATTTTCTGCATAGTGAAGTTTGACAAAAATTTGCATCTGCAATTGCATCTTTGCATCTGAATTTAAACATGTCCTACATGTGTAAATCCTGTTAAGGTGCAGTCTTGGTATCAGTGGACAGGACATGATTTACTCAAGTAGAACATTTTGCTGGATCAACATATTTTTGGGGTTCTGGACCAAGATTTTAAACAAACAATCATAGGCCAAAACCTAAACCTAAGTTCTCATATAATCTACCTCTAATATCACTATTCCATTATGTCCCAAGTTTAACCCTAAAATCTTATTGATAGGAATGTTGGTCCAGAACCAATAAGGAGTTGTATCTGTGAACATGTCCTACTTAGATTTAGTGGCTACATTCAGTCTTCAGCTGTCTTATGACTACTGTATTCACTTCAGTAAGGATGGGAAAGCAATTGTTATGATTCACTGAATCATCATAGGAAATTTGCTTAACTTGTCCATAATATCTGTATGTATAATTAAACCATTATACCATAGATTACCACAAGCAAATTAAGCCATTTCAAATGAACTAGGTCAGTCACTTTTCATAAACCTAACTACCCTAACCATAACTTACCCTTCTAAAATCAGGAAGCTTAAAGGGTTAGTTCACCCAAAAATGAAAATTCTGTCATTAATTACCCTCCCATAGACAGCAATGCAATTACCACGATCAAGGTCCAGAAACGTAGCAAGGAGATCGGTAAAATAATCCATGTGACATCAGGGGTTCAACAGTAATTTTACGAAGCTACGAGAATACTTTGCTACGAGAGTACGAAAACAACGTATCCGTGTGATGCAGCTGACACAGAATAGCATACGCTGTTTACGTTCAGTGGATATTCTCCAAAATGGCACCAGGGAGACGAATTGTTGAATAAAGTCGTTATTTTTACGCAAAAAAACGCATTTTCTCATTTTCTCAAAAGTCATTTTTTTAAGTTAATGACTAAAAACGTTGTTCCAACTAATTTTGACTTAATTGAGTACTCTAGAACCAATAACTCTTATCTGTTTTAGTTCAAACTAACAGCTAGAAAAACGCTAAGTGTAACTTCTTAAACTTGTAAATTTAATGAACAAGAAAGATGAACTTGTCACTGGCATTAGTACAATACGTTCATTTAGCCACCCACGACTTTACCATGAGCAATACTCTTAGTAATTATTTTATAATACTTTTTTCTTCTTTTAACACAAGGCCAAGCATGTGCATGCAATTAATCCCAGTTTTCATTTAGTGACCAATTTAGTGACCAAGGATCAAGTCAAGGCTTCAGAGAACATGGATATGAATCAGCTACAAGAAATGGCCATCTTGTCTTTATATAATTTCTGTTCTTTTAATTTTCCAGTGCTTTTTCACTCTCTGATCCGCGACTGGAGTTAATAAGTCACTCCACTCTGCTGCTGTGGGCATTCATAACAATGTCTCTCTTTTTTTTTTTTTTGTCTGGGGATGTTTTTTTCCACAGAGCCAGCTATTACAGGAAAGGAGGCCGTGCTATGCTGCCAGTCAAATGGATGCCTCCTGAGGCCTTTATGGAGGGAATCTTTACCTCGAAAACAGATACATGGTGAGCACTGTAATATAATTACATATTTAAAAGATTAATTTGCTTCAAGTTCTGTCATATGCTATTGCAACCCCACTGTTTTGTCACACCCGAATACTCTTCTTTCCATAATTACTATACTTTCATCTCACTCTACTCTTCACTTTCCCTCCTTTCGACTTGTTTTTCAGGTCATTTGGTGTTCTGCTGTGGGAGATCTTCTCACTGGGCTATATGCCATACCCGAGCCGCAGTAACCAAGAGGTGTTGGAGTTTGTTACTAATGGAGGCCGGATGGACCCACCCAAGAACTGCCCCGGGCCAGTGTGAGTGGACTCTTTATTTAAATATGCAAGATATTTATATTTATACTCCATATAACAGAAACCAAATATTAAATGTTGGCCAGCAGTAAACTGTGTTCATAAATGTCAAGAATCTGTCATTGTCTAATGAATATAAATTTTGATTCTCAATTTTTCAGTCCTCATTAACCTTTCCATTGCTGTATGATTTCTATCTCTGAAAATAAACTCATAAAATAATAATAATAATAATAATCAAACTTCTGGAGTTTTGATTTAATTAAGTTCTTAATCTAACCTGGGGACCATCTTGCAGAGCCGCTCATTGAAACAAAACTGCAAAAGGCTTATTTTTTATGTCTGAAATTGATAAAACTTATATTCATTCAAATGAGGCAGTGATATTTAGTGAAGATACAACTGAAAGGGAAAGTAAACAAATATTGTTTTGTTTGTAAAATAGGTACCGGATAATGACACAGAGTTGGCAGCATCAACCAGAAGACAGACCAAACTTCTCAACTATTCTGGAGAGGATTGACTATTGTCTGCAGGTACTACCTCTTAAAACATTGTCCGTTCATGCTGTGCATCAGCAGGTTTGTTAGCAGCTGCATTTTCAAATTTCAGTAGTGCAATATGCATTATGTATACTGTGCACAGGGAATTTGCCAACGTATGCAGTTTAAGTAAAGAGTGTCTGCGAAAAACGAGCTGTCTGATTCAATATCTGCGGTCAGATGAGATCTCGTCAGGCTTAATGTCAATATCATTATTCTATCGTTGTTTTCATAACTTGTTATGAAATAAAAAGTCTCTCACTTCAGAAAAACGAACTATCCTGTCCTGTCAGACGTTATACCGTATATCATAGTGCGCAGTCTTCAACTGCACACGCAAATGTGGCAGCGCACTGTATGTCACTTTACTAAAGCACAAAAGAAACTATGAGCATTCAGCGTGTGAAATAAAAGTAAATAAACAAACCACATAACTGGTACTTTATGTGTTAGCTGGGGAGGATTTGCATGAATGTATGATATTCATTCTATTCAGGAGCAGTTTCCATGTTTCATTAACAGTTCATGTTAGTATTGTGTATTCACCATGGTGTTGTTTCCATCCATAACCCAAAAATGCCATGTTATTTTCACTTTGTGTTATTTTGTATATGTTTAAATGACTGTGGTGGCTCA
>NW_015652273.1:91890-93294 GCF_001515625.1 Sinocyclocheilus rhinocerous | reverse complement strand
TTTTTTTGTCTGGGGATGTTTTTTTCCACAGAGCCAGCTATTACAGGAAAGGAGGCCGTGCTATGCTGCCAGTCAAATGGATGCCTCCCGAGGCCTTTATGGAGGGAATCTTTACCTCAAAAACAGATACATGGTGAGCGCTGTAATATAATTACATATTTAAAAGATTAATTTGCTTCAAGTTCTGTCATATGCTATTGCAACCCCACTGTTTTGTCACACCCGAATACTCTTCTTTCCATAATTACTATACTTTCATCTCACTCTACTCTTCACTTTCCCTCCTTTCGACTTGTTTTTCAGGTCATTTGGTGTTCTGCTGTGGGAGATCTTCTCACTGGGCTATATGCCATACCCCAGCCGCAGTAACCAAGAGGTGTTGGAGTTTGTTACTAATGGAGGCCGGATGGACCCACCCAAGAACTGCCCCGGGCCAGTGTGAGTGGACTCTTTATTTAAATATGCAAGATATTTATATTTATACTCCATATAACAGAAACCAAATATTAAATGTTGGCCAGCAGTAAACTGTGTTCATAAATGTCAAGAATCTGTCATTGTCTAATGAATATAAATTTTGATTCTCAATTTTTCAGTCCTCATTAACCTTTCCATTGCTGTATGATTTCTATCTCTGAAAATAAACTCATAAAATAATAATAATAATAATAATCAAACTTCTGGAGTTTTGATTTAATTAAGTTCTTAATCTAACCTGGGGACCATCTTGCAGAGCCGCTCATTGAAACAAAACTGCAAAAGGCTTATTTTTTATGTCTGAAATTGATAAAACTTATATTCATTCAAATGAGGCAGTGATATTTAGTGAAGATACAACTGAAAGGGAAAGTAAACAAATATTGTTTTGTTTGTAAAATAGGTACCGGATAATGACACAGAGTTGGCAGCATCAACCAGAAGACAGACCAAACTTCTCAACTATTCTGGAGAGGATTGACTATTGTCTGCAGGTACTACCTCTTAAAACATTGTCCGTTCATGCTGTGCATCAGCAGGTTTGTTAGCAGCTGCATTTTCAAATTTCAGTAGTGCAATATGCATTATGTATACTGTGCACAGGGAATTTGCCAACGTATGCAGTTTAAGTAAAGAGTGTCTGCGAAAAACGAGCTGTCTGATTCAATATCTGCGGTCAGATGAGATCTCGTCAGGAATATCATTATTATCATTATTCTATCGTTGTTTTCATAACTTGTTATGAAATAAAAAGTCTCTCACTTCAGCTATCCTGTCTATCCTGTCCTGTCAGACGTTATACCGTATATCATAGTGCGCAGTCTTCAACTGCACACGCAAATGTGGCAGCGCACTGTATGTCACTTTACTAAAGCACAAAAGAAACTATGAGCATTCAGCGTGTGAAATAAAAGTAAAGTACCAATA
>NW_015652273.1:84880-91566 GCF_001515625.1 Sinocyclocheilus rhinocerous | reverse complement strand
TACCCAAGCGACTTAAGACTGGTTTTGTGGTCCAGGGTCACATATACTAAAAAAGTGGGTCGTGGCTTGATGACCATGGGAAAATATGGGTCCCATGGCCAAACCAATTGAGAACCACTGCTCTATGTCACAATTTAATCTTCTAAATTCTGTTTAATTGGGCTTATTGGAGTTGCATTTAATTTAATTTGTGTAAAATATTATATTTCAAATAAGGTATCATACTTATCTTTTAAATGTATTTACATTTTTTTATTATTTATTATTATGTTAGAATTTATTAGTGTTATTTTATTTTGTTTTCATTTATTAAATCATTAAAATCTTAATCTTCCTCACCAACAATGTTTAAACTGGGAAGTCTGACTGCACAGGTAAATAACAGACTTTTCAATTCCCCTAGGATCCAGATGTGGTGAATGTGCCTTTGCCTGTCCAGTACGGACTTTGTGTTATTTTGTATATGTTTAAATGACTGTGGTGGCTCATATCAACTTAATTGTATTAACGAAAACTAGTTCGGGACTGCTATTTTATAGTCTTACCTTATAAGCTGTTTATTCATCAGTATTGTTTTCATTTATTAAATCATTAAAATCTTAATCTTCCTCACCAACAATGTTTAAACTGGGAAGTCTGACTGCACAGGTAAATAACAGACTTTTCAATTCCCCTAGGATCCAGATGTGGTGAATGTGCCTTTGCCTGTCGAGTACGGCCCCATCCCTGAGGAAGAGGAGAGTGTACCCATGCGTCCCGAAGACCCTTCGGCCCCCTCCTTGCTTGTAACCCCTCAGGGCACCGAGGATGCTTCATCTGCCGCCCACTCCGATCAGCCTAAGAGAGATGGGGAGGCCGTTCTCATGGACAGCAAACTCCCACCTGCTCCCCAATCTCAGCCTCATCCCCATCACCACCACCAACCCCCGGTAGTCACTGCTCCCATACCAGCTGCCAAACCTTTCTCTGCGACCACCCAGGATGGAGGGCATGTGAATTTGGGCTTCATGCAGGCCCACCTGTCGGAGAAGGAGAGCCGTAATGGAAAGCCCACCAACCTGTGGAACCCCACCTATGGCTCGTGGTTTCTACAGCAGCAGCAGAAGAGACAGCAGGCCCAGGCACAAAGGCAGGCAAGCGGTCCACGGATCCCAGGTGAAGGGCAGGAACAAGCAGGCCGGACTGTGACAGTAGCTAAAGCTCTGGGCCTGCAGCAACAGCACAAACAGCAGCAGTACCAACAGCAGCTCCAGCGCCAACAGCAGCAGCAGCAGCAACAACAACAACAAGGCCTGTGTCGACCACTTTTGCCCCGTCCTGCCCCAACTCCTTTACTCCTGGATTCGGCCACCCTAGCACCAGTTCCGCTCTACAGACTACGGCGCTTCCCGTGTGGGAACATCGGGTATGGCTACCAGGAGCAGGGCCTGCCCATGGAGCCCATGCCGGGGCCCCAGCCTCCCCCACCTCATCCTGGCCAGCAGAGGCCCATCTCTTTGGCTCGGGCTAGCGGCCCTGAGGACAGCCGACAGCTTTTGGTCACCATGGGTACAGTGCAGGACTCCAGACTCCCGAAAATGGAAGGACACAACGCCACTGTTCTGTAACCGTGCACGTTCTCTATCAGTGCCCACTTTGCAAAACACTGTGCTGTCCATCTATGTCCAGCTTTGCTAAGCCCCTTTGTGCTTTATCGTTGTGCTTTTCAGCCATGAGACTGGGACTAGGAAGGTTCTGCGCTGGAAACTCAGAGAAACTTTCTCTGAGTGTCAGTCACTGAAACAGAACGATTGTCATTTGCATAAAGTAACAAGATTGTTGCGTTTCTGAAAGCCACAATTGAGAAACAAAAATAAACTGATTAAGCACTCACAAGGACAAATTCTGTGAAAAAGACTATATTATATCAGTGATATTTTTCCATAATGGGGGAGAAAAAAATAAAACGGGTTTTGTTGATGTTTGCTTGCCTGCTTGTTTATTTATTCATTTGTTAATTTATTATTTGGAGGTCATGTAAAGTATTAATGGGTGTGCTTCAGAAAGCAAACTGCCCCTATTCATTATGCATCATTTGCTCGTTCTTGGACTTGGTTGGCTTTTAAACGCAACAGTTTTCATCTATCATTAAATGTAAAGAATAACAGAAAACTCTAATGGCTACTGTGTGTGAAACTGGTGAGTGTTGGTGGCTTTTGGCGTTGAGATAACCTGTTGCTATGGTGTTGGAATTGAAACATGTAGCAAACTGGTCAGGGACGAGTGAGTGAAGTCTCTTTCACAGGACACGCGTTAGGGACTTGCAATTTAAACAGTGAAAATAGCATTGAAACAACATTTATTAATTTAAGCCCTTTCAGTTGCTTTGATACATTGAAACATTGAAAAAAAAAAAAAAATGGTCAAAGGTCAAGCTTTTTTCTGAATGCCACAACATCCTTGTTGAGAAGATTATCGTTGTTGAGAGTTTAAGCTAGCATGAATTTCGAGGTTTGATGCTAGTCTGGATCAGCAAAGCCAGCATAGCCAAGAGGTTTACCAGCACATCTCAACTGGTGAAGGTTATCAACCACCATGGTCTTTCTGGTAAAGCTGGTTATAGCTAATGAAATTTAGTTGGTTAAGTCAGTTATGAAGTTTGGTTAGGGTCTCAGCCTACGAAAACATCAAATGATGTTCTTTTTAGCATGGAACAGCCTTTGGCCTTGTGCTGTACTTGATGTATCTAGTACGCCTAAACCACCCACATAATGATACATCTTGCAAATTGTTCGGTAACCATGAACTGCATTTTGAAATGTCAGCAGAAAATGGTTTTAAAATAGTTTTAACTCTGAGCATCAGAAAACAGTTTGACTTGCGCACATCAAGACCAGTATGATGCTGTAGACTTGTGTTTTACTAACATGGTTTAATGCATCAGGGAATGTTGACGAGTCATGTGAAAGGGCTTTATGCTGTATGAAACTTGAGCATTGGCTGTGTAAGACTAAATTTCAGCATTTTACTTTAAGAAATTATATCCAATATTCCATTGGTTTTCTGTTTGGCATAGAAAAAAAAAAGTGTACATAAGAGCCTTACACCTGTTTGCGCAGAATATCATTAACTGTCCTTCATGCTCTCTTGATTCCTGTTTCCTTGAGTAAAAGGACTTATTTCAAGCGTACCAATGAGAAAAATTAATTTTTCACATATAATTTGTCACTTTATTTGTCTAAACATTCATCATTATAGTCATATTACTTAAGGTTCAGTTCTATCAAGCTGCTATTTCAAAAGCAAATGTTGGATGGTCTTTTTTATACTATCAGAAAGAACTGCTGTAGTGTCTTTGATAGTGAAGGTTTTACAAAGGAATATCTTGTGGCAATTTTTTACACTATTTTTTTTGTTAAAAAGTGGTCTCATTGTGAAAAAAATTTGTTTTATCTTTATTTTTAGTATTTTATTTTTAATAATAATTTTATCTTTATTTTTAACCTTCATAGAAAGTTCTATATTAATATCATCGCAGAATATTAACTGAAATACGTTTAAAATATTTGACTCATTTATATCCCTCTTGACTTTATATCATGATTTACAATGTCATAGTCACTTTGTTAGCACTGATGCTACTCTGTTTACCATAAATGGTATATTTAAATGTAAAATGCTACATTTTTTGAAAGAGATAAATATTTGTTGACTTTTTAAAAAAATTACTTGTTCAGTTCACGTCTGAGGTTTGGAAAATGTCTGATATGGTTTATGGAAGGTTCATATATCTGAGTGGTATTTCGTGAAGAAGAAAAAAAGGGATTTTTATTGCTATTATAATTTATCTTTCTTTCTGTTTTTATTTTCTTCTTCATTTTGCTTATCACAATGACAAAGTGACCACACTTGTAAACAAATGTTGTAAAACCTTATTGTATCATGTATCTGTTAATCTCTGTAATTTGACATTCAATGATGAGATCTGAGAAATTAATAAAATACTATTTAATAAGTTTGGCCTTGCTCTCAAACACAAAATGTGTATTAAAAATAACCAAAAGTATCACATGTCACAGACCATAATGTTGACAAGCTGAAACATTTAACTAAATCATGACTTTTGAGTGAAAGTAATAATTAATTATGCTACTACATTAGCAAAGTTATAAACAAATCCAGTTTTTGCTTTGCTGTATGGAGTGTAGACTGATGTGAAAAATGTAACAATTTAATAAAAAGCTGCTTTCACATAAAAAAGGTGAAAAAAAAATTAAGGCAAATGACCTTTTGCAATGTACTGTACATATCAGGGATTTCCAACTCTGCTCCAACACAAGCCTGTAATTATCAAGTAACTCTGAGCACCTTAATTAGCTGCTTCAGGTGTGTTTGGTTGCGGTTGGAGCGGAAATCTGCAGGACGGTAGGTCTCCAGGAGCAGAGAAAATAGAAAGTTACATACTGAAAATGCACACTAATGCCAGTCTCTGGAAAGAGATTTGGTGATGTAATGGTTACATTTTGCACAGTCAATGCTTTGAAAGTTTCAGAAGTTGGTGCAGAAGGTTCTGACTATCCGAAACATACAGATGGAAGAGCCTTGGAAATGTTTGCCTTTGGGAGGCATAAGTTTGATGTCATGGCTTGTTGTTATTTTTTGCAACTCTCCAAACTTTTCTTCTTTCAGATTTCTCAGAGCTTTCAGCTCTTTCTGATTTCAGAACTCAGAAAGACCCTCTTAATCCTTCATGAGGAGAAGGTATTTACAAATCGACGCCTTCCTGTTCCAGTGATGTGATCAAATTGATATCAGAACTAGTGATGTTCGGTTCTTGAACGAATCGTTCTTTTGAGCCGGTTCACAAATCGAACTGAATCAAACTTTAGTTCCGGGTTTATGACGCAGGACGCACAGCCCAACTCAAAAAGAACCTAATGAGCCGGTTCAACCAACTGTCAAAGTTTGCCGAGGATTACCGAGGACTCAACAAGAACCGAATGAGCCGTGGCGAAGTTTGCCGAGGATTACCGAAGATTCTGATGAGTGAGTTGACGATACTGTGCAAGCCTGAGTACTGGAAATATCCTTACTATGACTGTTATTAATTTACAATTTATTAAAACCTGCAAAAACCGTTCTGTCGAGTGTTGTAAATAAATTTTACAATAGTTTGTGCATGCATATTATATTTAAAGTTGCTTAAGCACTGTGGTGTGGAACTTATTTGCATAGCCACAGATCACAGTTTGAACAGTATTTGTAAGGGTTTACCTATGTTTTAATCTCTTTCCATGCTGACTCAGTTGGTAGCACTATTACCTCATACCAAGAAGGTCCCTAGTTTGAGTCCCTGCTAAGCTTGGAGGCCTTAATGTGGGGAATTTGCATGTTCTACCGATGTTGGTGTGAGTTTCTTCTGGGTCCTCTGGTTTTCCCCAGAATCCAAAGACTTACAGCAGAGGTGAGACACATGTTGTCCTTAAAACCCACTCTGGCAGGGGTCTCCAACCCTGCTCCTGATGAGCTACAGTCCTGCAGACTTCTGTTCCAACCTACTCCAACACACCTGCCTGTAATGCCGAGTTCACACTGCACGATTTTAGCCCGATTTTTCAAACAAGCACAAACATTTGCTTGACCAGCCACAACATCAGCATAATGCCGAGTTCACACCGCACGATTTTAGCCCTATTTTTCACTCGCCGACAGGTTTTGCGAAATCGCCGACAAATGCCTGAAATCAGAGGCAAATCGGTGCTCGTTCACGCGAGTGACAATCACGCAATGTGAATTATCAAAGACGCGATCTGAGGGAATCGCAGACGCCCGCAAAATATTTGGCATGCTAAATATCTGGAGCTGTCAGTGATTCACAATCACGCTGTGTGCAATGATTTCTGACTGAAACCTACATTGGCGATGACCTACAGCCAATGAGAGACCAAGATACAGGGCAGAGGGAAGTTCGGGGAGGAGTTATATGAAATGCAGTTTGCGCACCAGTGTTGCCAAATCCGCGTTTTTTATGTCAGCAGGTTGAAGCGACCCCAATAACGTGATATTTAGGCCCTGGAATGTGAATTGTACCAGGAGAACCCCGCCAAAAAAATTTGTATTTTACCCCCCGAAGGCGAATTTTACTGGGGGACCCCCCTCGAAAGCAATTGGGCTATTTCAGGTCCTTATCACTTCTCGTGTGTGTTTTGTTGTGAAACGTAGTTTGCGAACCAGACAGAGCTGTCGGTGATTCTTCCTAGTGTGAAGTCATGCAATGTGAAACCCCCTGTCGCCGATCCATCGTGCAATGTGAACACAGCAGTGTAGCGAATCAGCTCAAATTTATTTTTCTCCTTGTAGCTGGAAATCAGCTCACAGACAATTTGCGGGCTATATATATTGTTTTTTAATAATTCCAGTCTCGCTCCAGAACTCCGGTCTGACAAGTTATGAGCAAACAATGAACAACGTCAAGTGTGATACAAGTAAGACTTTATTAACTACATAAACACTTAAACTAGTCTAACATACACCTACGCATACACACATATACACACACACACACACACGCTTACAGTTGGTATAGGAAAAGGGTTAAAGCTTAAGCAGTAAAGAGGAGAGAAATAAAGCATGGAGCTATGGTACCATTTGATATTCAGCAGATCTACAGCCTGAAGGAAACATCAGATTCTTAGTTCAAACACACC
>NW_015652273.1:76530-84852 GCF_001515625.1 Sinocyclocheilus rhinocerous | reverse complement strand
CACATTCCTTTGGGCAATAAAACCAGTGATATCAGCATTGGTTGCCATGGAATCAGAGGCCTATTGTCGTTCGCAGACATTCTGGCACCCAGTATGTTTATTGGGTGAGGGGTCTGTGACTATTTGTTAATGAATAACTGATTTGTTAAATCTAATGAAAAATGGTGTGTCTGATTGGTCCAGACTCTACAGCAGCAAAGCATCAAGTGAACCTGAACACCTTAATTAGCTGTTTCAGGTGTGTTTGATTGGGGTTAGAGATGAAATCTGCAGGATGGCAGCTCTCCAGGAGCAGGGATGGAGACCCCTGTACTATGGAGTGTAACTTGCATACTATGTTTAAAGTATGAACGGTGTCTTTAGGATTTTACCTACGCATTATCCACTTCCCAGAGTGGCACAGAGTCTGAAGCTCTTTTGCCTCACAGCAAGAAGGTCCCCAATTTGAGTGTTAGCATGTATGTGCGTTAACCCTGTGATGAAATGGCCATGTCCTTGGTCTTTCTCTGTCTTCGCTGGGATAGCCACCAGCATCCCTAAAAACCCTACATAGGACAAGTGGTTTGAAGAATGGATGGAAGGATTGTTCACTTTCCAAACCACATCCAAATTAGTTATTGCGCTGAACACTTGGGCCAGATTTATTAACAGCTTGTGCCAGCACAAACCCTCTTTTGCCATTAAAAAAATACTGTCAGAATTTACTAAAGACATGCAGTGAAATATTAGAGCTGAAAATGCATGGAGAGGGTTATTTTGCAGCTGAGCTTATTGCATATGCATTTGTAGGAGTTTCCCTTTCAGACACAAAATTTATAGGAGGCAAGTATTTAAATAAATCATGCAACCTGATAGCTGCTAATTTGTGCTGCTCTTGGTAGATTGCATGGGCCATTATGTCTGCGTCTGTGTTCTTTAATTTGTGCATTGTCAGTAGATCACTCACAGAACATTCCACTCGCACTGGTGCTTTTATGATCTTGCGGTCTCATGCTAATTTGTTTGGACTCTTAGGGCCAGATTTACTAAACAGGGCAATGTTGAACAAACAAATGTTGAACTTTAACCCATGTATCCATGTAAACCTTAACACAGGGATGTTCAATTCTGCTTTGAGGGTCACTGTGCTAGAGCTTACTGTAGCTCCGTTTCTAATTAAACACACCTGAACCAGTTAATCATTGTCTTCATAATTACTAGAAACTTCCAAGCAAGTGTGCTGGGGCATATTGGAACTAAACTATGCAGGACATTGGCCCTCCAGGTGCAAGACAGTCCAACCCCCTGCCTTAACAGGTAAGTTTGTGTTCATTGTGAAAGGATATGGAAATGATATGCTCCATATGGTGTATTTCAGGGGTGTCCGAACTCGGACATTAATGCTTACCTCCCTGTTCTCCCTTAGATGTGTTGTCATCTGAAGGCAAGACATGATTATGTTGTCCATAAAAAAAAAACCTGATCCCATTTTAGTTTTTCACTCTAAAAACTTTCACACCATTGCCTTCTTCATTCTGTCCACTAGAGGAGAAAATTAGAGGTTTGAGATGAGATGTAGCTGCTTTTACTTGGTGAACATTACATAAAAGCTAAATTTGATTGCTTTCTACATTTGATGGTTTCTAAACATGTTTATCTAATACCCAAAACCTAAACTGTCAAAGACTTATTGGTGACCACAAGTCCATTGAAGAGTTTTAGCATATAATGATATTTTATATATTGATTAAAATGTCACCATACACTCTCAGAAATAAAGGTACAACAGCTGTCACTGAGGCCGTACCTTTTCAAAAGGTACATATTTGTACTTAAAGTGTACATATTAGAACCTAGGTACAAAAGTGTACATTTTGAAAAGGTAATGCCCCAGTGACAGCTGTTGTACCTTTATTTCTGAGAGTGTATGTTAAAATGCCCTTTTCTTGGTTGACCATGTGGTTCAGAGCTCAGGCTATCTGCATTTCAAAAGTGCCATATATTTTTCTGAAAGACAAAACATGGTCCACATGTTTTGTGGAGCAGCGGCAATTTAGCTTTGTGGTGCACAAAGCTGACAACATCCATTCACTGTACATAAGCTACAGAATACATTGAGCACTGAATCCATGGAGAACTTTAAATGTGGAATAGGAAAAGTACATAGTGTTTGATGATTATATGCATACGATCTAATCTGATTGTATACTTGAGACTGATGTGGCCTTCAAGTGGAGTCAGAAATATGGTATTTAGTCTGCAAGTTCCAAGCACATGAAGGACCAAGCAAAATCATATTTGGAAATTGGGAATTCTGAAGTACAACCGAGTTGCAGAGTTCAATGGACATGGTGGTAAAGTCTGTTGTTAATGCTGATGAATTATTTTTCAGTTTCCAGAGTTGTATTTCAATAGTACAGCATGTACAAATGTAACGTTTATCACTCACCTTTCACAGTCTGCTAAATAAATACTTTGGTTAATGTTGGAAAATAAGCATTAGTAATTTCAATGACATAAAAAATGTAAAATATTAAATTCTCTATTTTTCTGACATGAATATGTGACCTTTCATTATAACAGATGCCTGTCAATTGTAATGCATGCCCAACTCGGAAGAGCTTTAGAAGTGCACTTGAAAGCAGCAATTGATACAGACATCAGTGTAATCAACTGCTTTCACATTCCTAGGGTTCTCAGAAGTAGAAGTCATCATAGATGTATAAACGTTATTGTGGTGAACAGGAGACTTACGGCAAATGTTGTTGTT
Source organism: Sinocyclocheilus rhinocerous (assembly GCF_001515625.1). Lineage (NCBI taxonomy): Eukaryota > Metazoa > Chordata > Actinopteri > Cypriniformes > Cyprinidae > Sinocyclocheilus > Sinocyclocheilus rhinocerous. The sequence continues at coordinate 82,103 of NW_015652273.1, read as the reverse complement.
TTGTTGTTGTTTTTTGCAATGCCATTTGCACCGTTATCAGAAGAAAACATCCACAATAGTGTTTCCATGACTTTTCAAAAGCGGTATGTCAAGAAAGAAATGTCAAATTTAGCCTTTTTATGTCAAGGTATTACTTATTTATCTGAATGAGAATATAATGCTAGATTTATGATATTAATAACCGTGGGAATGCATTATAGTCTACGAAAAAAACAGTCCATTCATTCAACTCACTATTTTCTTGTAAACAAACTTCAGAATCACAGTGCCCATGTTTTGAATTTCCTTTTTTAATAAATGTGATTAGATACTAGATCATTCAAATATTGAATTAAAATACTGATTAGTATTAAAAAAAACAATAAAAAAAAAATATCAGGGAAACATTTTGGTCCTCAGAAACAGTAACTATGATTGCATCTAGTGAGTGGCATTTTTGTTGGACCATAAGATTTGCCTTTGAGAATAACCTGTTCAATCTGATACTGTAGAAATATCACAAATAAACAAAATAACACTCTTTGCAACACTGAGGTGAAGAAGGTCATTTTTGACTGTGCAGTGTGTCAAACCTTCAAAGCTGATGGGCTTTGGACATTGTGATCAAGTTTTCTCCTATCAGTCAAGGTCACAGAGGGCGCAGAACCACCACACTGGATAACTGAACATTGACGAATGGTCCGGTGAATCTTAATTTCTGCTTTGACATGCTGATGGCAAGAACAGAATCTGGCATCAACAGCAGGAACCCATTGATCCATTCTGTCTAATGTCTTGGGAATGTATCCCTCTCATAAATTAGGCCTATTAAAAACATTTGAGCCAGCGTAAATATCATGGCATACCTAAGCTTTCATGCTGACCATGTGGGTCCTTTCATGGCCACGGTCCACCCATTTTCGAATGGATACTAATTCAGCATGTCACAAATCATCTCAAGCTGTTTCCATAAATATGACAGTCCAGTGCACTGAGCATTCGCTTGAATTTACAACAGGGTAAACATGGAGCAGATGGCTGCCTGTAGTCACAATGTGATATTCCCTTACAAATTCCAAATATTTTCCCAACCAACCATGACAACCAGTTCGAAATTTTGTCAAGAGCCTAGTTTTTTTTATGCAGCATCATGGTGTGTAGCACTGCCGATCGTAAAACCTCATTGGCCCAAAATCATGCTGCTCATGTTTTCTGGTTATGATTGTGATGTCATGCAGATTCAGTGTGAACAGCTTGTCGCTTTAAAATGATCTCAACATGCAGGGTTAGTGGATGGTTCTTGACCTGAATAAGATGTAAAGTAGACCAAGGAGAAAAAGGAGGAGGGTTGACCTTTTACTTGATTAAGTGGTTATTAAGTGGAAGTTGTAAGGGAAACAGGTCAATTTAGCTCAAAGGAAGTAATTTAAGATTTTAAAGGGAATTTGGACAGAATCACTGTTTTTCGGCTGATCACTGAGACGGCCAGCAATTCATTGAACGAGCCGTATGACATCAATTCTGCAATGGATATTAATATCCAAAGTATAGTGAAAACGACAATCTCCTTCCTGAGATGTTATGATCAGTGTGTTCTCTGTGTTAATTTTGAAAGATGTTCTGTGAAAGTTGGTTGGTTAGGCTTGCTTCAGACAGGCTTGTGGCGCCAGGATCTGATTTACGGACATCCTGTGTCTTGGGCCTCTGTGGAATTCGGCTCCTCATGTTTCAACCATGTTCTTGACCAAATCTTAAATTGTCTGATTCGGTCTGATACCCTACAAAGTGAATTTATGTATACGAATTCAAAGTGGTTGTTGCAAAATCATTTTCCAAAATAATACCTTGCGTTGATTATATAAATGCGCAAAAAGGATATATTGAACATGCTGACTCATGAGTTCACTATGTAGTCAACAAACTGCATGTACAGGTTGGTTAATTTATCTCAACTCGAAACCAAATGCTTCAAGCTTTGGGTTTGGTTTCATCATTCAATAAATTAATTCAATTCCTAAATAAATACATGCAAATGAACAGATGCTCAATTCTGAGATGCCAAAAATGCACAGCATCAGATCACCACCCCAAAAAAAAAAGTCTAATTGTAAGTCTAATGGCTCTGAAATTTACCCTTTAATTTTTTTCTGTAACTGATTAATTCCTATCAACTGTTACATTATTTGTATGCTTTACAAAACATTTCCAGCATGCATCAGAACAGTTAGTACTGAACTGCATCTGTATGAACTTGGGAAACTGGGAGCTGACTTCATATATCTACTAAAACTCACATTTGTTGTGGCCAAAATCAGATACTGAGTAGGTTCTACATTGGATGAGGAACACATTTTGCAACTGTGTAAATGCACATTATAAACTGTATGTGTGAATGCGTGTACTATGAATGAAATCCTGATATAATGTAGTATGGGTGAAGGTGAGGCAGAAAAAAAATGGATACAAATAAAATATGAGAACTATTTTTATTGTAATCGGTTGACAAATTTGACAAACATTCTTTGTGCATTACATTTAATAATTCAGATTGACGTTTCTGCTAAAATAATACATTTAAATTCACAAAATATACACTCAACACAAAGCAGATAATGTACAGACAGAAGAAAACATCCCTGTGGAAACAGGCTGAAATGTGCAATAAGACTCCAACTTCCATTGGAAATTGTCTCATTTTATAACCCTTTTTATTCACCCTCATGTATTTCTTTTTAGGATTTTCTGATACCCAGGAAATGTCGCAACATCTTTTCATAATTTCCTCATTAGTGCAAAATGATATGATCATTGAGGAATCATTCATCTGTAATTCCTGCATTTACACTGCATTAAACTCATCCTAGACATTGTTGAATTAAGAATTTTGAAAGAAATTTTAAAATGAATGCAATGGAAAACAAGCAAATCGATATGTTAAACCTCAATTGAACACAAACAAATGTGAAAATTAAATAAGAACAGTTGCCTTTGGGGAAAAAAACAAAAACAAATAAAGAAATTAATTATCGAAATTATTAAATCAACCTCTTCTCATTAGGATTTTTCTTATCTAATATAAATATAGAAAATGCTGACTTCGCCTGTATGTTCTTCAAAGCATGAAAAATACTAACTGGTTCATTATAATGGAGTCACATATCAACAAATATGCTTCTGATATGGGTTTAAACTGAAAATTATCCGTAGATCTTCAGATCCTGATTTAGCCTTCATTGTTTGGTCTGTGTATCATCTTTGAATGACTTCATGAATCTGACTTCTATCAGTGATCTTTCAGTCAAGAGTAAATCTTTATTACAAGGGAAACAAAAACCTGATTAAGTCTGTCAGCAGAAACAACTGCTATATGATCTGTGGAACAATCAAGTACAATCAAGTTTTGATTCTCTGAGCTGATTAGATCCTGGATTATGATAATATTAAAGTGCTTATTATTTAATCGTAACCACTCTCACATCAAAATAAAAGATTACAAGAATGTAATCTTGTAAATTCTGAATGTAAGTGCCATGTTCTTAAGGGACTCACACCTGCTGACAAGAGTAGACAAACTCTAAGCGATGCTTCATTCTGTTGAGAGAACTTCAGAGGGGATTTGAGGAGCTGATATAATCACAGTTATTGAAGTTATTAAATTGTCTGAACTTCTTCAGTCCTGCTATTCAAGTCATTGTCTTCACCAGTGGTGGGCCGTCAGGGCCAGCAAAGCCTTCTCTGCTAAACACTATCAGAATCACTGATTTAGTTTAATATATTTTTCCATGAATGTGTATTAAATTATTTCCAATAGTCTATTCTCTTCATTTCATAGCTTTTCACCAGCGGGGAGATGAGAGTCACAGATCGGTACGTTAAAACACATGTATACACTTTTCTTCATCGTCTTGTATGAATTATTTTAATGTTACTTGCTCACTTTCCTAGTAAAGCTGTGCTAACCAGTATTTTCCTCCCGCAGTGCGCTGGCAGACCGGCGGGGAGACTCGTGACGACGAAATAAAGCAGTAAGAGAACATTAAATTGTTAGGTCAACTTTAAAACACGTGTAATCACCTTATTTGTTTTATACCAATGCTATCTGTAAGGTATAAATGCGTTTGGGTGAATAAATGTCTGTAAGAACATCGGATGGACTGTATTTGTGTCATTTTGTTAGGTTAATGCTTCAGCTACAGATGATGTGTTGCGCAATTGTTAATTGGGTTTCTTTCTTTAGTAATGGCATTCATTCTCGCTACATAAGATACCTGTCTGTTATGTAGTGCCCTGTTATACTGCATTACTGTGTAATATTTATGGTTTCTATAGCACTGGCATCATTATGATGGTATGAAGAGATGGATTAATTCATGTAGGACGCCACTGAAGGCCTAGGTGTAAAATGCACGGCCCGCCACTGGTCTTCACCCACATTTATTAAAGTGCTCAAAGACTGCTACTGTTTACTTCATCAGAAGCATCTGAATTCAAACCTCCAGCTAAAATTATAACCTCAGAAGAAGAATTACAATGGAAATATTCATTCCCACATAATAGTCAGTTAGTTTAGAAAATTAAGTAAACAGTTTATCAGCTGTGAGCATATGAGCATTAGTGCAGTTAGAAAGAAAATGTCTCCTCGGGTTGGCTGAAATGTCACAACAAACCCATGGTAACAAAATTAACCGAAAGCCAGATGGGTGGAGAGATGGGAAGCCCTTGTTTCGGCATGAGTTGTTCTCAGCTGCTTTCATCCACCAGCTTGGCTCCATTGATACCGCGGTACGTGACCCTGCTGGGTCGCACCAGAACCCCATGGCCAGGTCGACAGCTGAAGTAGCGTCGGCTGCCCACAGAACCGTAGTTTTTTCCTTTCGGGCTTCGCAGCTCGAGGCCCAGCCAGAGGCCAGGAGCAAAGTCAGCTGTGCCAATGTAGCGGATGGTGCCCATCTCATTGGCACTAATTAGCAAGACCTGCATGCCCAGGTGGAGTTTGACAGTGCCATCTGAGCCAGAGGAACTGGTGGTGCCACCCACTCGGTTAGGCCCTGGGCCAGCGCTGCTGTTTGCCCTTGATGTACCTCAGCCAGAGCTGACTGTGCTCCAGCGTCGCAGCAAATTACTGGAACGGTTCCTGAGAGGCAACAACAGAAAACAAAGATAATTTGAGAATGGGATACAAGGAACTAATTAATACTACTGATGCACCAAAATTCTGGCAACTTCAAACATTCATGCGAAAATTTGGAGGGCCGAAATCACTGACTGAAATGAGACGTTCAATTAGTGCTTCTCTGCTGGCGTTTAGACTGTGTCTGTGGATAAGTAAACTATTTAGCTTTGTGGATGCTGAGACGGGGCTGACAATATCGATTTCTAGTTCTTAAAGGGGTCATATGATGTTGCTAAAAAGAACATTATTTTGTGTATTTGGTGTAATGAAATGCGTTTATGCAGTTTAAGGTTCAAAAAACATTATTTTCCACATACTGTACATTATTGTTTCTCCTCTATGCCCTGCCTTTCTGAAACGCGTCGATTTTTACAAAGCTCATCAGTCTGAAAAGCGAGGTGTACGCTGATTGGCCAGCTAT
>NW_015652273.1:60315-76351 GCF_001515625.1 Sinocyclocheilus rhinocerous | reverse complement strand
GGCAGCAACAATACTACAGCGTGAATAAAAGTTATGCCTTCTTTCTTTGTGTGAACATTTGGGCGGTGTTATGCAAATCTTCCCACATAGTGATGTAGATATGTGGGGGCATGTTAGAACGAGCCGTTTTAGATAGGCGTGGTTGACTCTTAACTTTTATAAAGAATATCTCTTTGGATTTGAGACTTTAGTCTTTGCAACTTTACAGATCTTCTTTATGCACCAAGAGCTTGTAACACTTCAAAGAGAAAGGAAAAATTGAAATAGCATATGACCCCTTTAATCAATTTTCATTTTGATAAACCAAGATCTTTTAAGCTGTCTAAGCTGTATTCAGTTGATGCGTACTTGTAGAGCAACTATATAAACTATATAGCTTTGTGCTTGGTTACTTCTGAAACATAGTCTGATTAAATTCTGTTCATTTTTATAATAACATTCAAATGAATGTGGTTTTGGCACTATTTAGTCGTTGTTGCCACCTCAGTTCAAGAGGCAGCACGTAGCATACATAAACTGACTGTATCTTCTCTTTACTTCTAGTTACAGTTTTTATTACTGTCATCGTTTAAAAGTTTATATTTCAATGATGAATTGGAGTAAAAACAATGGAAACTTGTTTCCGCCACTGAATAAAAATAATAAAAAAGTAATTATGACTTTTTAGCTCACAATTCTGATATTTTTTCTCATAATTGCGATTTATAAAGTTAGAATTGTGTGATATGAAGTTGCAATTCTGAGAAATAAAGTCAGAAATGCGAAATCTAAAATTGAAATTCTGACTTTTTTTTTTTCCCCTCCCTGAATTGAACGTTATAACTTGTATATGTGAGTTAATATCTCACAATTCTGGAAAAAGTCATCAGAGTTGTGAGACATAAACTGTGAGACAATTGCAAGAAAAAAAAAAGTCAGAAATGTGAGATAAAAAGTTGCAATTGCAATTCTTTTTTTTCTGTGGCGGAAATGGGCTTCCATTAAAAACATTACATCACTAAAAAAAGTTTAATATAAAAACTACATTTTGTGCAATATAAATTTTTATATATATTTTTTTTTTGTAATTTGTGTTGATTATTACAATTGGTGTGTTGATTATTAAATTAATTTGATTGATTAATTGATTATTAAATCTTATTAAAAAACTTTGTTTTAAGTTTTGGTTTTGGCTAAATTAAATCTTTAATTTCAGTTTCAGATTTTCTCTAAAAATATATTTTGGTGCATCACTAATTAATGCATACATTTCTGCTCAGAGAAGTGAAGAAGTGAAGTGATATAAGTGACCCATACTCGGAATTAATGCTCTGCATTTATCCCATCCAAAGTGCACACACACAGCAGTGAACACACACCCGGAGCAGTGGGCAGCCATTTTTTGCTGCGGCGCACGGGGAGCAGTTGGGGGTTCGGTGCCTTGCTTAAGGGCACCTCAGTCATGGTATTGAAGGTGGGAGAGAGCGATGTACATTCACTCCCCCCACCTACAATCCCTGCTGGTACGAGACTCGAACCCGCAACCTTTGGGTTACGAGTCCAGCTCTCTAACCATTAGGCCATGACTTCCCCATAATATATGAATTCTTTTTTATAATTAGTAGTAGTATATTAGTCAGTATATCAGTGTTTTTTTTTTTTTTTTATGTTTTACTTCAGTTTTATATTTAATTTATTTAAATTTAGATTAAAATTGACCAGAAAGTGCTTGTTTCTAAATTCTTGAGATTTGGGTTTCTTTAGATTTTGGTCTAATAAGACCTAGCTATCCTGCTTCTGGTGTTGCCAATTATCACAAAAACCAATCATGAAAAAAAGTCAGACAACGATTACTTATTGTAACGGGGCTGACAAGACGTGAGACGTGCGGATCCATATGCAAGCTTTATTAACATGAGAGGAGGTCAGAAACACAGGCAGGGTCGAACGGTGGCAAACAGGTATATGGCGGGCAAGACACAAGAATAGTCCTAGGGCTAGCGTAGGTCAATGATTGGCGAACAGGATCACAAGGGCGAGACTAAAGGGATAAATCCAGGAAAAACAGGCACAGATCAAAAACCGAGAAAACCGACAAGGCAAGACTAGGCTGGGCTAGGAAGCTAACGAGGACTCTGTAGAGTAGCTATCATTGCTGGCGATAAGCGCATACAATACTCGGCAGAGAAATTCACAGACGGCCTCCTTAGCCGTGACAGGACAGGCAGAGAGTTCACCGACGGCCTCCATAGCCGTGACAGGACGGGACGAGAGTTCACAGACGGCCTTCATAGGCGTGACAGGACGAGCAGAGAGTTCGCAAACGGCCTCTATAGCTGGGACAGGATGAGCAGAGAGTTCGCAAACGGCCTCCATAGCCGTGATAGGACGGGACAAGGATTCACAGACGGCCTCCATAGCCATAGCCGTGACAGGACAGGCAGGGAGTTCATAGGCGGCCTCCATGGCCGGAACAGGACAGGCAGAGAAAAGAACACAATCCACACAAACATTTGTATCAATATAATAAAATTAGACAAAATATTAAACCAATTAAAATTGTTAAAAAGGTGTTGAGGTTTTGTTTCCAGAAATACATGATACAGTAAAACTGTCCAGTTATCTTAATAACAGTCTTCATTGACGCTGCATTGTTGTGTTGATTTGAATTTGTTTACTACAGTATGTCTTTATGTAAAATGTCTTTAGCCAATCAATTTGTCAAGACTACAGATTTCTTAAGAACATTTTTAATTTTCAATACACAAAATATTCTTTATATTCTTGTATAAGGCTTAATTTACAAAGCATTAAACATCCAAATAAGTAATGCATACTGTAGTTGTTACGGGGCTGACGAGACGTGAGCCGTGCGGATCCATGTGCAAGCTTTATTAAGCAGAGAGATCAGAAACACCAGGCAGGGTCGAACGGTGGCAAACAGGTATATGGCGGGCAAGACACAAGAATAGTCCTAGGGCTAGCGTAGGTCAACGATTGGCGAACAGGATCACAAGGGCGAGACTAAAGGGATAAATCCAGGAAAAACAGGCACAGATCGAAAACAGACAAGGCAAGACTAGGCTGGGCTAGGAAGCTACCGAGGGCTCTGTAGAGTAGCTATCACTGCTGGCGATAAGCGCATACAATACTCGGCAGAGAATGGTTGTTTGAGTGAGTGTTATATAGTGAGTGAGTGATATGAAACAGCTGTGTGCAATCAGTGCAATGAATGATGGGATATGTAGTCCGGGGTGATATGCAACAGTGTGTAGTGCAAGAGTCAATGAAAATGGAAAGGGTGACCTCTGATGGCTAGCAGACGGAAGGTCATGGACCGGATTCGTGACACTTATCTCGAACATTATTCCCACCTGCTTGCTTGACTTGATTATTACAATTAGTGTGTTGATTATTAAATTAATTTGATTGATTAATTGATTATTGAATCTTATTAAAAAACTTTGTTTTAAGTTTTGGTTTTGGCTAAATTAAAACTTTAATTTCGGTTTCAGATTTTCTCTAAAAAAATATTTTGGTGCATCACTAATTAATGCTAATTAATGCATACATTTCTGCTCATAGAAGTGAAGTGACATGTGGCCAAGTATGGTGACTCACACCGGGAATTAGTGCTCTGCATTTATCCCATCCAAAGTGCACACACACAGCAGTGAACACACACAAAGTTTTATATTTAATTTATTTAAATTTAGATTAAAATTGACCAGAAAAAGCTTGTTTCTAAATTCTTGAGATTTGGGTTTCTTTAGATTTTGGTCTAATAAGAGCTAGCTATCCTGCTTCTGGTGTTGCCAATTATCACAAAAACCAATCATGAAAAAGAAGTCAGACAATGATTACTTATCTCGAACATTATTCCCACCTGCTTGCTTGACTTTTGCGGCTTGGTTCTCTCTGCGTGGCGATGGCTGAGGAAGTGCTGAGAGTGCGTCGAATTCCTTATTACAACAAACACAAACATCCACTGAAAAGTGACCAAATATCTGAAAATCTACAGTTTTATTTGAAAAAGGAATGTCTTCAGTCTTAAAAGATTTGACAGAGGAGAGGGAATCAGACAGCAGACAACCGTATTGGCTCACCTGTGAAGGAATAGTTCATCCGAGACGAGGACAGCTCTGACAGACAGTCCACTGAACCATGAATCCTGCTAGTTAAAACAAAGTGAATGTTCAGTGTTACTTCTTCCACTGCACTTTTACAACTGATGCTCTGCCAGAAAACTGTCAAGATGCATTATTTTACCCTTGCGTATACTCTGCTAGCTGTCAAACAACAAATCACTTCAAAACAGTGACAATTTGACATGTAAATGTGTAAGCAGGAACAAAACCACAAACCTTTGCACGTTAGGACAGAAAAAAAAATGGACAGGAAAAATCTTTGAAATGAACATCTTTGAAGTCAGCATGAAATGGCACTCGAAACCCATTTTACATCCATAATGTGATGTATTTCAGACTGAAATGGTCTATAGGGAACTGATTGGATCGTAAATCTTGGTCGTTCCGTACCAGAACGGTGCCAGACTTAAATAGGAGTTTGCAGTAATTGTTGAAGACTATCCCTCTCCTGAAAAACTGCCAGCACCGCACATTGTCTTGACGGCCGGCATTCATTGAGGAAGCTTTATTTAAGAGGATGTGGTCTACTTCAGCATGCTACTAATTTAAAATATGACCATTTGAAATTCATGCTTTATTAACCATCCAACCAAAAAATGTCTGAAGAACTTAAAAAAAAAAAAATAAATAAAAAAACAAAGCCACATTATAGACTATTTACAATTATATAATAAATTACTATAAACAAAGTGTTTATAGGGACTTAAACGCATCTCAGCATATCTTAATAGTTATGCTTCCTTTTAAATGTACCATTATTTGCTATTACACCTGTAACCTTTTGTAGGGTATCCGAGCGAATAAGACAATTTAAGATTTGATCAGATTGGTGTTTGAACAACCCAAAGAGCCGAATTCCACAAAGAGGCCCAAGACAGATCAGATCCTGGCGCCACGAGTCTGAAGCAAGCCTAACCAACCAACTCCACAGTTTGGACAGCTTTCAACATTAACACAAAAGTTAACACATTGATAATTTCAACTCAGGAAGGAGATTGTCAATTTTGGGGCAAGTAACCAAGATTGATGGTCAAAGAGATGCACAGCCTGACCATCAAATGTAAATCCATGATAGAAATCATGAGCTACATACTTCCTCGGACTGGTTTCCCCCACCCAGGACAAAGACCAGGCTCCTTCTAGACCTTTTGAACTTTTTGTTCCTCACAAAGCACACCCACACATTTACAGAACGACAGAGACACTGTCTTTTACATACGTAGATGCATCAAAATGATCTCAAAAGGACTTAAACGAATATCAGTCCATTGCTTAACTCCATATCATGTATGTAACCCACACATTTGACTATCATGTTCTGATCACTCATTGTGTATATCTTTTTAATAACTATTGAATAGCTTAAGGGTTCATTTTCATGTTTATTATGTGTGTGTTTGAATCTTCTTGCTTGAAATGTTTCTTCCAATCAATTCTTTGTCAAATGTATCATATTCTTGTTATAGAAATCATGTCCAAAATTACACTCTGCAAGAGCGGGAAAATTCAGACCATGTGACTGATAAGATAACATGCTGATTTATGTATTGGGAGGAGAAACATCGCAACACCCCGAGCTAAGACAGTGTCTAATTGGTCAAGACCCCATTTGGGATGTGTCCAACAGCCCGGTTTATATACTCAGGACACCATCAAATTATGCGTTTAGGTTTTTTTTTCCTTGCCTTTTTGCCACCGTGTTTTGACGCTGCTTTTTAGCGCTCTTTTAGCGCTCTTGCTGGCTTCTACTTTAGTTTCATTTCTTTCCGAGTTTATGTGATAGATTAGTTTATATTGTCTTAGATTTATCCAATAAAGTCTTATTCATATTGAAAAGGGAAGTATCTTGTGTTTTGTGTTTACAAATTAATGGCTTAAACTGCCGATCTTGTTACTGTGCTAATAAATAGTGTTTTCACTATATTTTGGATTTTAATATCCATTGCAGAGTTGATGTTATACGGCTCGTTCAATGAATCGCTGGCCGACTCAGTGATCAGCCGTAAAACAGTGATTCTGTCCAAATTCCCTATTAAAACAAATGATTCCCTTTTAGCTAAATTGACCTGATTCCCTTACACTTTGTTAACTAACATTAAGAGAGACACAACATTAGAAATGCTGCACTGACCACAACAGTAGCCTAAAACTACAATAACATTACAATAACTGTTAACAGTATAATCTCCGCTCCACAGCCAAGATGACGTGAGGAAGTTTTTACTTTATTAAAGTTGTAATAAGCCTTCTAATTCTAAGAGAATATGTACACATCGCAACTATAACAGTAACAACACAGAAGAACGATATCATTGGAATCACTTTAAGAAATGTTTCTTTTTTTTTTTCATCTGATGAACGATAATAACATTGACAGCCAATTAGAATCCACCCGACTAAAGAACTGGAGCATTTAAAGAGGCAGGTGAAATAACTACAGCCTGTGCTTTTAATAAACAGAACACTATTGTGTGTTGATGTGGATGCTAATACAGTTATTCTTATATTAATAGTTAGCATTCTTGGCGTGAATGGGCCTTAAAAAGATACTCCAGACACAAATTGAAATTCTCTCATAATTTACTCCACCTCATGACTTTCTTTCTTCAGATGAACTCAACTTTGAGCTTCCAATCTACTTGCATTATATGGACTCAAAGAGATGGATTCTTAAAAAAAAAAAATTGTTTGTGTTCGATAGAAGAAAGTCATCTGGGACGGCATTAGGGTGAGTAAAAGATGAGAGAATGTTCATTTTTGGCTGGAAAATTCCTGTAAGACCAGGAACATGCATTAAGAAAGTAAATAGCATCCATTTTGATTTCAGATTGACTTAAAATGCCTCTGACAAAATGAAAAAAGTGCATTAAAGGCAGCGGTTGAAATCTCTCTTGGTTCAGCTGTGGCTGCCCCGAGGGTTAATTAAGAAGACAGAACGAAAGAAAGCTTCTAGAACAATGTGCTTATCAGTCAGTCAGCCGCTTTACAGAAATACAATGAGAAAGAAAGAGAGGAATATGGCATAGGTGAATGGTTCTGAATTAAGAATATATGATTCATGACATGGAGAAGATACGAACATTGATCTTTTGTTGAATAACCAGCAGTGGAATAAAGCCGTAAAAGGTACAGAGGGACAAATGGAGGGCAGACCGCTGGTGATGGGAAGGATTAGAGCCGTAATGGAAGACTGACTGAAGAAAAATAAATTTGAGCAAAAGAAAAAGAGGCTTGATTTTAATCAAAAAGAAGTAAAAGGGAACTAATTCCTCTCTCAGTATCTTCCTGTCAAATAATAATAAAAAAACAAAGTCAAACATAAACTATGTTTCATGAAGAAAATGTGGCTTTCTTCTGCATGTAAGTAAATTTCTATGCAGTTGCTAAGGTACTCCGAGCAGTTTTTACCATGATATGCGGTTGCTAGGGTGTTGTTGGTGGTTGTAGATGATTGCTAACTGGTCTACGTGAAAAGAGGTCTAATTGCTTTTAAAAGTAACAATAACAATTAGTGCCGCCAAACGATTAATCGCATCCAAAATAAAAGTTTTTCTTTACATAATATATGTATGTGTACTAGGGACGTGCATCTCATGACTCAGGATGATACGATACGCATCTCGATGCATAGCCAACGATACGATACATTATCGTTTTTTACCGATGCAAATATGTTAGAAACGATGCATCGCGATATAAATGACAGCTTGTAGCCGATGCACACTTTTTAAACCGATGCATCGCATCGTTAACTTTTTTTACCGATGCACCGAGCGAATCGGGGAATCTTCCCATCCCTAATGTGTACTGTGTATATTTATTATGTATATATAAATACACACACATACAGTAAATATTTTGAACATATTTACATGTATATATTTATATTCTTATATTTTATATAAATATATTGAACATATAAACATAACATATTTTTCTTAAATATATACATGCATGTGTTTGTATGCAGCAAATACCAGCAAATGTATATAGTGATGATATGTTATGCCAGCTTGGGATCTAATTTTAAATGTCTATTGAGGACAAGGGCAGGGCAGTTATTTTCTGTGGGGGCCGTTACGTCCCTCATGGAGAAATGACTTCCAAATGTCGATGCACAATCTTATTAATGCTTCTGTACAGAAAGGTCAAAATGTCCGTCCAACAATCAAAGACACAGTCGGTTAGAAATAATCATTCTAAAAGTCAGCAAGACACCAGAAATAAGAAGGCACACTTGCCTCTGAACTCGTGAGGGTGGGGCGAAGACTCCGTGTTTAGGAGGACAGCTGAAGTATCGTACTCCTCCAACTGATCCGTCATTCTTTCCGCTCGGCTTGTCCAAATCAATCCCCAACCAAAATCCTGTCAGACACACACACACACACACAGTGTACAAGCAGACACATTTTGAGAAATGTAGCGATTTTCTCGCCGACCTGAGGATTGGGTAAACAATCTCGAATCTGTAATTTCTCAGTACAGCTCACAAACGAATACCAAATCCTGCGATTTGAGTAAATCCAGTTATTCCTTCCAAAAAGCTTTGTAATGCTTTGTAATGCAAGGACAAACAAACACTTGCTTTTTAGTAAACAAAGCACAAAGCACAAAACTCAGGGTGAGCATTATTCTATGAATGTACGAATACTAGATGAAAAGGGCACATTGAGAGGAAGATGGATTTCACCTTAGGGCTTTCAGTACCCCATCAATAAATCTGCATGGATAAGGCTGATAAGATCCATGTTCTTTTTCTAAAAAAAAAAGATTAATAAGTCATTACTGTCTGGTTGAAACTTTACTTCCAAATGAGGGCACTTAAGTTCAGTTCTTCTCCAGCAACAAACTTTAAGACAACTACTTGCTTAGAGCAAAAAGAGAAAATCCAATGTTCAGGAGGCTTTGGACGTTATTGGTCCGTGTTCCTTCTGGTCATTTGATTTTCTACTTAAAAAGTAATAAAGAGAAATGAGAAACGGTTTGATTTTCGCTTTTTCGTCTTGTTTAAGAAACGGAAAAACTAAAATGTAGCTTGATTTTTCGCATTTTTGTTCATGGGTAAAAAATGAGATTATACTTTAATATTTGTTTTGATGTGTGGGTGGCGCTGAAAATATATTTTCATGGCTGCTGCATGTTATTGACAAAACAGAAATGGCTTTATTCATAACCAGTAAAACGACATTTGAATTTTACAGCATGACATGGAATAAAATATGATACCACTGATTTTTAGCCTAGTCATTTTATTCTAGGACCATAAAAAAAAACGGGTAACGTTTTCATTAATAACAACAGCAGAACGGATTTTTTACATAACAGTTTCATGGGAAAAATCCAACCCCACATAAATATAATATTTATAATTTTCAGCGTTTCAGCGCCGCCCACACATTCAAAACAAATATTAAAGCATAATCTATTTTTTTACCATTAACAAAAATACAAAAAAATCCAGCTAAATTTAAATTTTTCCATTTCTTAAACAAAATGGAAAAACGAAAATCTAACTCTCTCATTTCTCTTTATTTCTTTGTAAGTAGAAAAATCATATGACCAGAAGGTACACGGACCGTTATTCCACAGTAAGTCCAAAGCCTTCATAACTAACTATCGACCCTTGTCGAACCAGAGTTCAGTTAATAAAGCCATTAAGCTGCACTACATGTGTTTCATTATAGAAGGGCAAAGGTGGTCACACTTAGAAGAGGACTGAAGTGCTTACAGTGCTATATGTAACTTGATCCTAGTGGGGAAAAATTGACAATAAAGCAGACTTGACTTGACTTGACTTGACTATATGTCTGAAGTGTAACTGATTTGTGATAATATAATTTGGTAATAATTTGGTGATATGATATTGGTGTTCAATGTAAAGCGGGGCATTTCCAAGTCAACAACAACCTTGTTACACCGAAATATAGCTGGATTTTGAGGCATTGTGTATTGCACAATTGTAAATTATTCATAATTATGCATAGATATCATTAATACAAGTAATCTTATTGTTTATTTTACTTGTTGGAGATGAATCCTCTAAGAATTGACATTGCATATACTGAGATGAGCAATTTTAGGACTTTAAATTACTTAGAATTTTTGAAAATTTGTATATTCAGAAAACGTGTATATAATAGTATGTATTTAATATTTTACTATTAATTAAAGCATTAGATTATATGGTAACACTTTACAATAAGGTTTAATTTGAACTAACAATGAACACCACTTCTATAGCATTTAATAATCTTGGTTCATGTTAATTTCACCATATAATAATAATAATAATAATAATACATTAATCAAATGGTGTATATGGTAAACATTACTTGCACAAACAATGAACAATTGTATTTTTATTCAATAAAATTAACAATTAATTAAATAAATATTAATAAATGCAAATATTAATTAAATACTTCAAAGAATGCGATAAAGCGAGCAAAGTTCTTATCAAGGCATCTAAAATTATAAGTTCTGATTTGTTGCTTCGTTTCATTTAAATAGCATGATACATGCTTGTATCATGTGTATAATATATTTTGTTAACTGAACTGGATGATGACATCACTGAATCATCAATGAACTGACTTTAGCTGAAAAATGACTGTTATTGTCTTCTTGCATCATTGCCAAACTATTAAAGCTGCTTTGACACAATCAGTGTTATATAAAGCTCTATACAAATAAAGGTGACTTGACTTGACTTGTTATTACACGGCTCTGTGGAATACTTGATTCTGATTGGTCAGTCCCAACATTCCAAGGTATGTTATCCCTCGATAACAACCAGTAAAAGCTCATCCGGGTAACTGAAGTCGGCGCTATACGCTTGAATAGTATTTCTTGGTGGAAGCTTTGCGTTTGGTTAGGTAATAACATATTAAAACTCTATTCAATATTTTGTACAATTATTTAATTATGTCATTGTATCGCAGATTCGCTCTCTCGTTTCATACAAACACAGCTGCTGCAATTTTGCAATGATTGTTTTGTACACTGTAATGGAATATATTATAACTAACAAACTGATAAGATTTTAAAAAATGTTTTGTCTTAAATCACTATCTTTTATTGCCGTAATTATTTATGTGGTGATATGTTGTGTAATAAGTGGTAAGTCTTGATCACCCTGTCGGGGGTTATTCTGCAGGCTGGATGTACATTATCCCTTACTTATATGCTGTCCCTTCTGTATGTGTAATTGAACATTATGCACATGTAGCCAGTATAATACGTGCCATAGTAAATTATCCCAGACTTCTCTCTAAATCTGCTGTTCAGCTTTTGATTTGATGAAATTGATTCACTGCCTGATACATGAAAATGCTCTCCGCATAAACCTCAGAGCTGAGTTCAACAGCACTCAGCGCTCATTAATTAGCGGACAGGAGCGAGCGTTTAAGCTTTTTATGCCAGTTCAGCTATTCTAGTTTCCCAAACCATAAACCAGCAGCATTCAGGCACAATTTTTCAATAACATTTTATTAAATAATGTATTTAACTTTGCGAATAAATTGTATAGATATAAAAAACACAAGCCACAGCAGTTAATACAGTGATATGTCAGCTCATGTGCACAATGGCACAGTGGCATATTCAGTTAAACAAGTTCAGCGCAGATTTTCCTCACGCTTTGGACTTTGAACCCTGGCGCGAGCTCATGCAGCGCTGTCAGAATACATGCAATTCCTGCGTGCATTATAAAATATAACATTCTGCAGTTTATTTACTAATCGTTTGAGGTAATTTCGCGATTTCAATCATCATACAGTAACCTAACCACCAGCATCAGCCACCTCTTCTTCTCATTGGCGACATGATGCAGCACTAAACAGTCTCTCGCTGTCGGTGCTTCATGCTTGTAATGATTTCTGCGTCTTTCTCTGATAGTTTTAAATACTTTCACACTGCCGACATGTTTTGCTGCATATTTGTGTGTGCCTCTATTTGATCGCGTTAGTTATTGTTCGGTATATATTATTTGGCCTTTTCGCTTATTCAATTTATTAAGACCTGAATGAGTTTTACTGCAGATTTGAAACCCCCGGTCTCACACCCAACACCCACTCTGACCGTCTCTCTACACAACCACTAACACCGCCAGCAATCCCCCTCTCCCCCACTCCTGCACTTCAGATCAGTGAAGATGATGTGTGTCAGGTCTTCAGGAAACAGAAGAGAAGAAAATCAGCCAGCTGGCCTCCATCTTTTCACAGATCTTCACCAGATCACTGAAGCTGTGCAAAGTCCCTGCCTGCTTCAAACGCTCCACCATCATCCCCATTCCAAAGAAACCCAAAATCACAGGACTTAATGATTACAGACCTGTTGCCCTAACATCTGTGGTCATGAAGTCGTTTGAGAGACTGGTGTTGGCTTATCTGAACAGGGCTCCAGACTCTGACTAAAACGGTGGCATTTGCGACCAAAAATATCATTTTACGAGTTAAGTTTTTGCTGAGGTCGCCACTGGCGACTATAGAAATTTACGTTATGATTAAGAAATTTGCATGCAATGACTTTTTTCCTGCTTGTTTTGCGATCACATCTTTAGTTATGTTG
This sequence comes from Sinocyclocheilus rhinocerous, assembly GCF_001515625.1. Classification (NCBI taxonomy): domain Eukaryota; kingdom Metazoa; phylum Chordata; class Actinopteri; order Cypriniformes; family Cyprinidae; genus Sinocyclocheilus; species Sinocyclocheilus rhinocerous. The sequence goes on along the minus strand of NW_015652273.1, from coordinate 63,656 downwards.
ACGTTATAAACTGAGACGATGCACATCAAAGTTTTAGTGGAAAAAAGACAAACAATCAAACAGTCCTCATCTCTGTCGAAACGGCACACCTGCTAAAAGCAAAAGCATGTTGTGCAGCATGAGATGTGCGAAGTGCGTGCAGAAAAGCTGTGTCTATTTCATGCACAAGTTGTAGGCTAAAGCTGTCAGTTGTGTGGATATTAGCAATATCGTTAACAACGATATTCGTTTAAAATCGATACTATGGCTTTTTTTAATCAAGATCTTTAGTCTATATGCTGTGTTCTGTTAATGTGTGAACTTCATAAAATTTGTAGCACACTTGCAATCCAATAATTGCAATAAGCTTTGTACTTTGTTACATTTTAATGAACAAACTATCAGCTTTAAAATTCTGCCAAATTCATAAAGAAATTCAAACAATAAATACCGTTTTGGCGCTCTTTAATGTGGCATGAGCGATCGCGTTAGCGCCTCAGTTCAAGCGGCACATTAACCCATCAGATCTTTCTCTTTAATACTACAGTACAAAATAAACATGAATGAACATCAAAAGGTATATTATAAGATACAGTACATCTTACTGAAATGTCTCATGTAATCGCTCATTCAGTGTTCCAAACTGCGGAAAACACGTAAAGCTTGTAAACAATGCCACGTGACGTAACAAACATTCACCTCAGAATAACCATTCAGCATCCATAAGCTCATCAGTCAGCTACAAAAAGTAACTATAAATAGGAACATTTTCCTAAATGTATGTGCTATATTGCATATTCATATTTTTACTTAACCTATTGTCTACATGATAAGAAAGAATGCAAGGAGCTAAAGGTAAAATCCAACACCTCCTATATAATTGCATATTTCTAATGAAGAAAAACAGACTGGATGTGTGCAGGACATATGACAACATTTATAGGATGCATTGAGGAAGAGCCCAAATTACACTCAATGACCAAGTGATGCTGAAATAATTACGGTCCGCGATATTGGCACAGATTATGTGTAATAAACAATTCTTTGTGACTGTATATAGTTGGAAAATACATTTAGTTCCCAATTTAAGTGAAACTTAGTTCCCAGGACATCTACAAGATGGATTAAAGACAAGAAAAGATGAGACATAAACACATGACAGAATGACTAAAATGTAAAAAAAAAAAATAAATAATAATAATAAAACATGGTTATTCTGTGGCACCTAAAAAAATTATTTGGCGCCTAATTTCGTTTCATATAGAAGCCAATGGAGAGACCAATCTACTTCGAAGGTAAACTAAACGAGCCAATGCACATTGGCATGCGATTATTGCATCCAGCTGCCGCTGATCACAGCATGAGTTTAAGTAGGCAGCCGGTGCAGCTCATATTCAGTTTTTCGCTTCTGACCGAGCGATCACATCGTCCTGCTCCTGACTACTCTACTGAGAGAAGACGACTGAAGGAGTTCAGCGCACTCTTTGAGAGCTCTTCGTGTTGGCGGTACAGCGCTTCAGCGGTGGTGGTTTCCCGTGTCGAGTGGGTTGCACACATCAGGCTGCACAACCCCGTTGGTGCTGCAGGCGGCCATCTCCCCTGTGCGCTCCAGCACGCTAAAAGAGCTTTTTTTCCTAAAAGAGCATTCACGGGTGCGTCTTTTTAAAGACGACGTTGCGTCTTTGTAAAGACGATGTGGGTCTTGCTATAGACAACATATCACCCGGGCGTTTCTGGATGCGGTCGTTACCTGGCGCTGGGTGATGGTCATGATCGCTGCCTCACGTGCCTTGTGGGCCAAGCTCCGTTTTCTCAAAGGGGCGGAGCTCCGTTGCCTCTGCCTCGATCTAGTTCACGTCATGGCGGCAGTCAGGTGGGGGCTACTTCAGGCAGTAGCACGGGCGGTCTGAGGGTAACAGTGATGGCAAACCCTCCAGGGAACCAACCCTCGGGGGACCATCGCTCCTCTTGCACTCCGCAACCAGTTGAGCTGCCAATGGAACATGCTGGGCCCTCTACAAGAAGCGTACCAGCAGTATCCGTTGGCTCTCCTCCCGACAACGGGATGTCAATCACTGCATCGGAGGATGAGCCGGAGCTTTCTGGAGATGAAGATTCGGCTGCGCTGCTGTCCTCCGGGACTGTAGCAATGCCTGAATCGGATCCGGAAATAACGGCTATACTTTCCCGGGCCGCCGTGAGGGTTGGGCAAGAGTAATGTAGGTAGTGGAGACCTCTACCGTGTCCCGAGCCCTCAAGGTTGGACGATTGGTTCTTGGGGTGGTCAGCGCTGGTTCTCAGCATCCCGCCCGGGTGCCATTCTTCCCGGAGGTGCATGAGGGGCTTACCAGGTTGTGGATGGCACCTTTTTCTGCCGAAAACCAACCTGCTAACCCCTCCTCCCTCACCACTCTCGACAGTGGTGCAGCTAGGGGGAATACGGGGGTCCCACGGTGGAGGGGTTGGTTGCGATGGAGTTGTGTCCTGATACCGCCTCCACCCGGGAGGGCGAACCGTGCCTTCCCTCCTGGGTCTGTAGGTACTCGTCTAGTCTGTCTGGCGATGCTTATACGGCCTGTGGAGAAGCTGCCTCCACCTTACACGCTACAGCGTTACTGCAGTTTCTTCAGGCTAAAGCACTGAGGGACCTGCACGAGGGTGGTCACGATCTGGAAGTTCTAAAAGAGCTCCGAACCACAACTGATCTCGCGCTCCTAGCAACGAAGGTCACCGCAAGTTCTCTGGGTCATGCGATGTCCACACTTGTGGTCCAGGAGCATCACCTCTGGTTGTGTCTGGTCGACATGAGGGACGCCGACAAAGTTCGGTTCCTCAAGGTCTCTGTGTCCCAGACCGGCCTTTTCACCTCCCGTGCTGCACCCGCAGCGGCCTCAAGCAAGCGGCGCCGTGGAGCTGGGCGTAGGCAGGCCGCCCTGCCCATCCAGGCCCCTGTCAACCTGGTGGTGAGTGGAAGAGCAAGAGGCCTCGGGACGGGCGACCCAGAGAGAGAGAGATACACCTCTCCCTTTCCCGGAGGAGGGCTGGGTGGAGAATCTGGTTTCCAAAAATCTCGACAGGAGAGCGGTTTTCTCTGTCTCTGGGTCCCAAGAGGGCATGGAGAGTCGCGGACAGACCAACACTGGACCACGCTCATCCTCCTCTCTCGCCAGCAGGCAGCAGCGGGCGGTTCGAGAGCATCGTCAAAGGCCCTACTCACGCTCCCTCTGCCAAACCGTGGAACCAGGTAAGTGTTGCATTGCACACTCAGACCCCTCTTCAGGTCCCTGCGTTCCAGCTCGCTGCCCCACCGCAGCGAGCTGAACTTGGTGGTCCCGCTGGTCCAGCTTGTGTGGTGTCTGGGT
>NW_015652273.1:59117-59775 GCF_001515625.1 Sinocyclocheilus rhinocerous | reverse complement strand
TCCAGGCCCCTGTCAACCTGGTGGTGAGTGGAAGAGCAAGAGGCCTCGGGACGGGCGACCCAGAGAGAGAGAGATACACCTCTCCCTTTCCCGGAGGAGGGCTGGGTGGAGAATCTGGTTTCCAAAAATCTCGACAGGAGAGCGGTTTTCTCTGTCTCTGGGTCCCAAGAGGGCATGGAGAGTCGCGGACAGACCAACACTGGACCACGCTCATCCTCCTCTCTCGCCAGCAGGCAGCAGCGGGCGGTTCGAGAGCATCGTCAAAGGCCCTACTCACGCTCCCTCTGCCAAACCGTGGAACCAGGTAAGTGTTGCATTGCACACTCAGACCCCTCTTCAGGTCCCTGCGTTCCACTTCGCTGCCCCATCGCGGGTACGTCGGTGGTCCCGCTGGTTTAGCTTGTGTGGTGTCTGGGTACCTGGCTACCTGCGGACAATCAGACTTGGCTATGCGATTCAGTTCACCCGGCGTTCCCCCAAGTTCAGCGGCATCCGCTTCACATCAGTGAAGGCGGCTGATGCTCCTGTTTTGCATGCGGAGACTGCAGTCCTACTGGCGAAGGATGCGATAGAGCCGGTCCCTCCAGCCGATATGGAGATGGGGTTTTACAGCCCCTACTTCATTGTACCCAAGAAAGGCGGTGGGTTGCGACCAATC
>NW_015652273.1:57845-58810 GCF_001515625.1 Sinocyclocheilus rhinocerous | reverse complement strand
AACAGACAGCACGCCTCACGCAGGAACGTGCTCAGTCGGTGTTGAACTGCTTGAATACATTCAAGAGCAGGATGGCGGTCCCACTGAAACAGTTTCAGAGGCTCCTGGGGCATATAGCAGCTGCAGTGGCAGTCACGCCGCTGGGGCTGCTTCATATGAGACCGCTTTAACACTGGCTCCATGGCCGTGTCCTGAGGTGGGCGTGGCTATGCGGCACTCACCGGGTCCGAGTCATACTGACCTGCTGCCAAACCTTCACCCCGTGGTCAGACCTTGCGTTTCTCCGGGCAGGAGTGCCCTGGAACAGGTCTCCAGGTATGCTGTGGTTCACACGGATGCCTCTACCACCGGCTGGGGGGCCACGTTCGACGGGCTTGCAGTATCGGGGGTTTGGACGGCCCCCCAACTGCAGTGGCACATCAATTGCCTAGAGATGCTGGCATTGCGCCTTGCCTTGATCCGTCTCAAAGGGCGCTTACGAGGCAAGCACGTTCTGGTCTGCACGGACAACACTGCGACCGTTGCGTACATCATCCGACAAGGTGGTCTACGCTCCCGTCGCATGTCACAACTCGCCTGCCACCTCCTCCTTTGGAGTCAGAAACATCTGAGGTCGCTTCACGCTGTTCACATTCCTGGTCTGCACAACCGGGCAACCGACGAGCTGTCACGAGCTGCGCTCCCGGGAGAATGGCGATTCCATCCCCAGACGGTCTAGGTGATCTGGAGTCGTTTTGGAGCCGCTCAGGTAGACCTGTTTGCCTCTCCAGAAACATCTCACTGCCAGTTGTTCTACTCCCTGACCGAGGGAACACTCGGCACGGACGCACTGGCACACAGCTGGCCGCGGGACCTTTCCCCCAGTGAGCCTTCTTGCACAGATGCTGTGCAAGGTCAGGGAGGACGAGGAGCAGGTCTTGCTTGTGGCGCCGTACTGGCCCACTCGGACCTGGTTCCCCGAACTA
>NW_015652273.1:52433-53926 GCF_001515625.1 Sinocyclocheilus rhinocerous | reverse complement strand
TGGACTTTTTACATGATCACGATCATCACGCGATACCGGGGCCGTCTCAAAGGGCGCTTACGAGGCAAGCATGTACTGGTCCGCACGGACAACACAGCGACCGTTGCGTACATCAACCGACAAGGTGGTCTGCGCTCCCGTCGCATGTCGCAACTCGCCCGCCACCTCTTCCTTTGGAGTCAGAAGTATCTGAGGTCGCTTCGTGCTGTTCACATTCCTGGTCTGCTCAACCGGGCAGCCGACGAGCTGTCTTGAGCTGCGCTCCCGGGAGAATGGCGATTCCATCCCCAGACGGTCTAGGTGATCTGGAGTCGTTTTGGAGCCGCTCAGGTAGACCTGTTTGCCTCTCCAGAAACATCTCACTGCCAGTTGTTCTACTCCCTGACCGAGGGAACACTTGGCACGGACGCACTGGCACACAACTGGCCGCGGGGCCTGCGCAAGTATGTGTTTCCCCCAGTGAACCTTCTTGCACAGACACTGTGCAAGATCAGGGAGGATGAGGAGCAGGTCCTGCTCGTGGCGCATTACTGGCCCACTCGGACTTGGTTCCCGGAACTGATGCTTCTCGTAACAGCCCCTCCTTGGCAGATTCCTCTGAGGAAGGATCTACTGACTCAGAGACGGGGCACCCTTTGGCACCCACGTCCAGACCTCTGGAAACTTCATGTCTGGTCCCTGGACGGGACGCGGAGGTTCTAGGTGACCGACCCCAAGAGGTAGTTGACACCATTACTTCGGCGAGAGCACCGTCTACGAGACATGCTTACACCTTGAAGTGGAACCTGTTCGTTGAGAGGTGTTCTTCTCACCGAGAAGACCCCCGGAAATGTACCATCAGACTCGTGCTGTCCTTTCTGCAGCAGGGGTTGGAGCGAAGGCTGTCTCCCTCCACCCTTAAAGTCTACATGGCTGCGATTGCTGCCAACCACTAACCCGTCGAAGGGAAGTTGTTGGGGAAGCATGACCTGATCATCAGGTTCCTTAGGGGAGTGAGAAGGTTAAATCCTCAACGGCCCCCCTCCATACCTTCTTGGGACCTGTCTCTAGTTCTCAGAGCACTACAGCAGGGCCCCCTCCATCAAGAGGGTAGGGGACCTGCACGCATTTTCGGTCGACGATTCGTGCCTAGAGTTTGGGCCGGCTGACTCCCAGATAATCCTGAGGCCCCGGGCCGGCTATGTGCCCAAAGTTCCCACTACTCCCTTCAGGGATCAGGTGGTGAGCCTGCAAGCGCTGCCCCCATGAGGAGGCAGACCCAGCCCTAGTTTTGCTTTGTCCCGTCCGGGCATTGAGATGCTACGCAGACAGGACGCAAATCAAATGGGTAGAAGCACTGAGAGGCCCTGGCTTCGGGTCGGCTTGCTAAAACCGCTCCAGATAGTCCATACGTAGACCCTATCGAGCTCCTCTGTCCCCTTGGCAGCCAGACGTGGTACGGGTATGTTTTCCCAGTGTTATCCAGTCTTACTGAGTGGGTAGTGCCATAGCAG
>NW_015652273.1:45200-46930 GCF_001515625.1 Sinocyclocheilus rhinocerous | reverse complement strand
ATACCCTCTTGGGACCTGACTCTAGTGCTCACGGCACTACAGCAGGGCCCATTTGAGCCTTTGCAGACGGTCGAGCTGAAATTTTTTTCGATGAAGACTTTGCTCCTGCTTGCATTGGCCTCTATCAAGAGGGTAGGGGACCTGCACGCATTTTCGGTCGACGATTCGTGCCTAGAGTTTGGGCCGGCTGATTCCCAGGTAATCCTGAGGCCCCGGCCCGGCTATGTGCCCAAGGTTCCCGCTACGCCCTTCAGGGATCAGGTGGTGAACCTCCAAGCGCTGCCTTCGGAGGAGGCAGACCCAGCCCTAGTTTTGCTTTGTCCCGTCCGGGCATTGAGATGCTACGCAGACAGGACGCAAATCTTCAGGACCTTAGACCAGCTCTTTGTCTGTCACGGAGGCCGGCAGAAGGGAATGCCGTCTCTAAGCAGAGGATGGCCCACTGGATAGTGGATGCCATCACCCTGGCTTATCAGGCACAGGGTGTGCCCTGCCCATTCAGGTTGCAAGCTCACTCTACTAGAAGTGTTGCATCCTCCTTGGCGCTGGCTCGTGGCACCTCGCTGACAGATATTTGTAGAGCTGCGGGCTGGGCGACCCCCAACACGTTCGCTAGATTCTGTAGCCTTCGTGTGGAGCCGGTATCCTCCTGTGTTCTCACCTCAAATGGGTAGAAGCACTGAGAGGCCCTGGCTTCGGGTCGGCTTGCTAAAACCGCTCCAGATAGTCCATACGTAGACCCTATCGAGCTCCTCTGTCCCCTTGGCAGCCAGACGTGGTACGGGTATGTTTTCCCAGTGTTATCCAGTCTTACTGAGTGGGTAGTGCCATAGCAGCAGTAACTGGTCTTCTTGTGGTAAGACCCAACCTGCGCCAAAAAGAAGGAGCACAGGAGACTTCCACAGGACACTGGAAGGGGCAGTACCTGTGGCCCTTTGGTAGGGATACCAATTAGTCGGTCATCCGACGTGACATCGAGAGTGACCGACTGAAAGGGAACGTCTCGGTTACGTATTGTAACCCTCATTCCCTGAAGGAGGGAACGGAGACGTCACGTCCCGTCGCCACAGCTTCTGTACCACCGCTGAGCGGCCGGCTCACCGGCTCGGCTCCTCAGCGAAAACCTGAATATGCGCTGCATCTGCTGCCTACTTATACTCACACTGTGATCAGCGGCAGCTGGATGCAATAATCGCATGCCAATGTGCATTGGCTCGTTTAGTTTACACTCGAAGTAGATTGGTCTCTCTAAGCGAGATCCCAATTCGTCAGTCATCCGAAGTGACGTCTCCGTTCCCTCCTTCAGGGAACCGAGACGTTCTCTTTTCCTAGCTCTATCGGTCAATGGACCACCAGCTTTCTGACAGATAGGCAACAGCTAGTGAGAAATTCATGTCAAACAGCTGCACCATCAGCACTGGTGCTCCTCAGGGATGTGTGCTCTCCCCACTGCTCTTCTCCCTTTACACCAACGACTGCACCTTTACTGCCGCCTCTGTCAAGCTCCTGGAGTTTGCAGTTTGCACTACAGTCATCGGCCTCATCCAAGACGATGATGAGTATGCATATACAGTAGAAGCTAGGTTGAACAGCTGGATGTCTGGTGCAGTCTTAACAACCTGGTGCTGAACATGCTCAAAACAGTGAAGATGATCGTGGACTTCAGGAGAAACCCCCCTGCAACAGCACTGTGGCTGCTGTCATTCAGGTTCCTGGGCACCACCATCTCT
>NW_015652273.1:37114-43593 GCF_001515625.1 Sinocyclocheilus rhinocerous | reverse complement strand
TGTATATATATATATATATATATATATATATATATATATACACATATACTCACACACACACGTGTATTCTTCTGATCTTCTACATATTGTAAACACACACACACACACACACATTTACTTATCTAAATGGGGACATTCCATATAGACTTCTATTGTTTTTATATACAGATAGTTACAGATTTTATAAGCTAATCCTAACCTACACCCTAAACTTACCCCTAACAGAAAACTTTCTGCACTTTTACAAAAAAAAAAAAAAAAAACGTTATTTTTATACCAGTTTTACAAATGAGGATGTTCCCAAAAAGAGGTTTTTGATGATTTTGTCAGGTTTAGCTCACTTTTGGATACAAATTTGTCCCCAAAATATGGTTAAGTAGGCATGTCTGGTGCAGTCTTAACAACCTGGTGCTGAACATGCTCAAAACAGTGAAGATGATCGTGGACTTCAGGAGAAACCCCCCTGCAACAGCACTGTGGCTGCTGTCATTCAGGTTCCTGGGCACCACCATCTCTTAGGACCTGAAGTGGGACAATCATTGACTCCATTGTTAAAAAGGACCAACAGACTTTGCCAGCCGAGGAAGCTCAACCTGCCACAGGAGCTGCTCAAACAGTTCTACTCCGTCATCATTGAGTCTGTTCTGTGCACTTCAATAACTGTCCTCTGTCCCCTTGATATCAGAAGGCTACAGAGGACGGTTCGGACTGCTGAAAGGATTATTGGTGCTCCCCTGCCCAGCTTTCAAGAACTGTATATATCCCGAGTGAGGAAAAGGGCTCAGAAAATCACTCTGGATCCCTCACATTCAAACCATCTCCTTTTTGAGCTCTTACAGAGCACCGAACACCAGGACTGCCAGGCACAAGAAAAGTTTAATCCTCCAGGCAATCTACCTCATGAACAGTTAAATGTTCTCCCTTACTCTTAAATAACAATATGTGCAATACCACTTTTATTTACTTAATACTACTACTACATTCCATTCCTTGTAAATTCTATTCTATTCCATCTATATACCACAACTGTACATACAAATTTTGTGTATGTATGTATATATATATATATATATATATATATATATATATATACACATATACTCACACACACACGTGTATTCTTCTGATCTTCTACATATTGTAAACACACACACACACACACACATTTACTTATCTAAATGGGGACATTCCATATAGACTTCTATTGTTTTTATATACAGATAGTTACAGATTTTATAAGCTAATCCTAACCTACACCCTAAACTTACCCCTAACAGAAAACTTTCTGCACTTTTACAAAAAAAAAAAAAAAAAACGTTATTTTTATACCAGTTTTACAAATGAGGATGTTCCCAAAAAGAGGTTTTTGATGATTTTGTCAGGTTTAGCTCACTTTTGGATACAAATTTGTCCCCAAAATATGGTTAAGTAGGCACGCACACACAACACATACAGTAAGCGTGTGTTTTTGTGTATCCCTTATTTTTCTACGAAAAACCACAATTGTCCCTTATTTGTTGGCAACCCTACCTGGAACACAATGAGTGTCCCTAAAATCCTGCAAAATATCTAGTGTACTTTATACGGCTGTAAATACAGCAACTAACTTCACAGTGCTGAAGAACTGCTGAGCTCACTGCCGAGTCCCATTAAGTGAATAACCTTTAAACGGTATACATTTGAAAACTGCTGCATTCAACAAAGACCTAGCAGAGTAGCAGACACAAAATCCCAGCAGAATGACAGGTAAAGTGTGTGTTAAGCGAATTTGAGTGGCTGGCCTTTTACTCATTTATAAAACGTTTCTCTCTCCATTGCGTGATATTAGACATCTTGGAACATTTATGCTGCTACTGAAATATGGCTTTAATTCATCCAGAGGTTACATAAGGGAGAGGGATCCAAGTACATTGGCAAAGGAGTAGCCATTGAATTTTTCTAAATGTGCAATTAACCCCGACCCATAACACACTTTCCAGAGTTATCGTACACTGCGAGAAGTTGTTAGAAAGGCTACCGTGTCATACCTGGAGCAAAACTGGTCTTGTCGTAATATCGGACTACCCCTGTCCTTTGTCCCACCACCAATACATGCTCCCCCAAATGCACCTCTAAGCTCTCTTGTGCTGTGCTGCTGGCTGAAGGGGTCCTGCTGCGAGCAATTCCTGATGAAAAAAGTAAATAAATAATAATAATAATAAATATTCAAAATATCTCTACAGTAACTGCACTGTATAATTGCTATCCAATGTAATTAACATTTACATAAGGAAAAAAAGGAAAGTGAACATTATGGAAACCTAAACATAGAAATTATCAACTTGCCAAAACATCAACTGTAATAAATTACCACTATATGGATGAACCTTCTATTATTAATATCCATCTAAAAATGTCATGCATATTGCATTCAAAATACAGGAGAGAGTAGGGTAAAGTTCATCAGTTAATGTATCATAATGTATCATACATTACAATGTTAAATGTATCAAATTCCATGTGTTATATGACCATGTCTGTAGAAAGTTTACTTAGAAAAGTTATGGAAAGGTTACAGATACTTAAGCATTGTTATGTTAAATACTTTCCACGTACCAGAGTGTGGGGTGGCAGTGAGGGAACAGGAGGGGGGAGGAGTAGATATGGTGCTGGGAGGGGTCTGTTCCTGCAATGGCCGCAGCGGCGGTCTTTGACGTGGGAGTGGCCGTGGAGGTCGCCTGTAAGCTTGTCTGGAGTCCAAAGAGGAAGAGGAGGTGGAACAACTGCGTGAAAGAAGACCTGTGCAGACAGAAAAGACAGATCAAGGATGAGAAAGGATAGAGTGGAACTATAACAAAGAAAGCTGCAATGGGGCCTATCTATCTATGTATCTATCTATCCATCCATCCATCCATCTTTAAAGTCTCTCAGAATTAAAAATTTCTTGGAGGAGCCACTTTGACTGAGCTTGATGTTCATGATATGATGCAGACAATTTCAGTCTTTCCACACATATTTTCTGACACGCATCACACAGCATAAAATCATATAGACCTGGAAAATTACTCTGTTACCATTAACCTCTCCTTCTTCTTGCCTATATAACAGTATCTCATGCAAGGGTAATCACACATGCTCCACCTCTATTGGTATTCGTCACGTTGTGTTACCTCTCATTTCCATAAAGTTAAACTTTAACACACCCACACTGATCGCTGTCACTCGTGTCACCTCATATTGCCAACTCTCACTGAAAATGACTGACATCAGGCCACTTTATCACTGCAAATAGCTGTCAGTGTGAATGTCTCTTGATGAGCTAAGTGTTAAAGGTTTATAACACTGCAATCAGTAATTGCAGGAGAAGCATTTCATGAATTAACCTAGCGCTAGAATTAAAGGGATAGTTCACCCAAAAACAAAAATTCTGTAATTAATTACCTGTAAGACCTTCGTTCATCTTCGGAACACCAATTAAGATATTTTTGAGCTTTCTGACCCTGCATAGACAGCAACGCAATGGACACATTCCCAGGCCCAGAAAGGTAGTAAGGACATAGTTAAAATAGTCCATGTGACATCAGTGGTTCAACCTTCATTTTATGAAGCTACACAAAGAAAACAAAAATAAAGACTTTATTCAACAATTTATTATCTTCCGTGTTGTGGTTCTCTCGTGAACGCGCGTCGAAGACTGACACGGTTTTCTTTGTGCACAAAAAATATTCTCGTAGCTTCATAACATTACGGTTGAACCACTGATGTCACATGGACTATTTTAACAATGTCCTTACTACCTTTCTGGGCCTTGAATGTGGTAGCTCCACTGCTGTCTATGCAGGGTCAGAAAGCTTTTGGATTTCATCAAAAATATCTTAATTTGTGTTCCGAAGATGAACGGAGATCTTATGAGTTTGGAATGACACGAAGGTGAGTAAATTAATGACATAATTTTCATTTTTGGTTTAACTATCCCATTAATTCAACTAAGCTCTATAATGTCACTAAGTAGTCAAACCAGAGGTATAAAGAGTACCTGAAAACCATACTTGAGTAAAAGTACAGATACCTCACAACGAAAATGACTCCATTACAAGTCACCAATTACAAAACGACTTGAATAAAAGTCTTAGAGTATCTTATTTTAACACTTATGTATTTTACAGATGCTGAATACTGGCTCAAAGATGCATTAGTCCTTAACACCTAAGAGGTGCTCCAGTGCAAATCAAGAAACAGTTGATTTGTGAGGAGAGCAATCATGTTTATTTTCTATAATCAAAATAAAACAGAACACCTCAAAATTCCAATAAATCAATGTCAACACAACTGCTTCTTAAACGTCTACAGGCACTCAAGTCTCAGTGAAGCAAAAGTGCTCAAAAAGGGCATAAGTAAACCAATATTCTTCAAAAAGTTATCTTCAATATGACGGATAAATAAAATAATGTTAAGTAAAATTAAAAAAGCAAAAGCTTTACTAGCCGTGCTGGTTTCGGACTCATATAAAACACTAGCAATTCACTACTACCTGCTAATGCACTCACATTCGCATAAAGAAGCCTTGTTGACAAGTTTCGGTGAGTAATGGCACAATGCACAAGATATAGTACCTTTAATGCCCTATAGATGGCAATATTGCTTCTTTTGTAGCAGAAATAAACTGCTGCAGAAAAAGTGAGGTGCCATGCAAAATGAAATGAGTAATTGCAACAGTCATTACAAATGTAGTGGAGTAAAGAATACATATACCTACTCAAAAATGTAGTGAAGTAGAGAGTATAAGTTGCTTATTCCTTTGATACTCAGTAAAACTACAAAGTAGCCAAAAAGATACAGATAGTACAGTCACTAATTACATTTACTCAAATACTTTACATCACTGGGTCAAACCAATTAAATAATTAACCAGTGATTATCATACTAAATAATTAGAATGATGAAAAACCTCTACGAATATGAGCAGCACAAAAATGAGTCCAAGCAGTGGAAAATACATTTAAAAGCGGAACAGGCAAGTATCTGACACAGCAGTTGAGGCTTGCCAACATCTAAAGGTCACATGACATGTTATAAGAATGCTGCTAAACAACATGTTTCCCAGCTGACTTCAGACTGAGTGAATTTCAAATGGTTTATTTTTGGCTGAATGACAAAACTTCAAACACCACTGGAAATAATAACAGAAAATATTATTTATATTTCTATGAACTACAGATTACAGGAAGAGTGGCCATATAAACATTGTTCATTCACAGAATTTTTGGCAAAGCCATCACCTCAGTGTTGGTTTTCATGATGTTTATATTATAAATCCACATGCAGCTAAAAGAAGAATATGCTACATAAAGTCTGCAGTTCTTTGAACTATAGGCATTTGACATTAAAGTTGACCTGTGTAAAATGAATAAATAAAATAATAATATAAATTATTGTCTATGATATTCTGATCCCTAGATATGGCTTGGATCCCTCTCCCTATTTTATCGTCTGCCAGATGTAAATCATAAGTCTGATTTGGCTTTGAAAAACAATATCACACCTCTTCTCAATGAGCCACATGATGTGATTTATCATCCATGTCCGTTATTCAGATGGTCCAGGACAACTTTCACACCAAAGATTAATACATAGAGTTTGTTTCAATTTGTTGCTTTAAAAATTGACCAATAATATACCAGACACTAAATGCAAAAGTCACTTTATTTAATTCCATCCCATATGCAGTCTTTGAAGCCTGACTGAGTTCCAGCCAAATGTTAATCTTGTGGAACCATGGAAAATTGCCCAAGCTTTGGAACAGGACTACAGACATCTAACAAGACCTAAAAACTGTATCTACTGCACTTAAAGGACCAATAAATAGGTCACACGAGAGAAGCAGCTTTAACCTTCCAGCTCTTGGAAAGCAGTATGGAATGAGGGCTCTCATTAAGCCATCATATTCACAGACCTTCATGGGCTAAAGTGTTCATTAATGAAACAAGTTTAGAGGCTAATTGATAAGCGAGAGCCAATACTTTTGGAATAGACTGTGATGCCCCCAAACACAGTCTGGTATTAAAATACAAAGCCCAAAAATGCTATCTCAGACCAATGTATCAGCCCACTCACATTTAGGAGGTTGCAGTGGTGCTGGAGGAATGTAGAATTAATTCACCATCTTCATTTAACTGTTCTTGGAGCTAGAGGCAGTACGAAAAGCAAGCTTCTAAAAGGCAGACTTTAATAGTAGACTTATCGCCATTAGATAACATAATATCAAAATACAATATCATTTAATGTCAGTGAAAGAATGAATTGCAAAGATGAACAATTTATTGTTTAAAATTATATTACGACAAAAACTATTTTCCTCCTTTTCTGGTTGTCAAATGTTAACGTTTCTACAGTACAGTACATCTACAGTACATCTGTAGATACTGTGCTCCTCTATGTGAAACTGAATGGGGCTAATATACATATATATATATATATATATATATATATATATATATATA
>NW_015652273.1:30669-36587 GCF_001515625.1 Sinocyclocheilus rhinocerous | reverse complement strand
CATACATAGTGGCAGCCATCTTGAACTGAGTAAAAGACCCGAAAGGACTTTTGTCAGCCTTTTTATACCTTTGCTGTGTTGCATCATGGGGATTGGGAGATACCAAGTATGAGTGGAAAGGGGTGGAAGCTGTTTTATGAGTTCTTGTATTTGACTTTCTATTATTATTGCTAAATTGAAGTTATGGTATATTGTGCTATTGATATTTGGTGTATTGAAGGAAATAGTGTTATTCGATTTTTAATCCTTTTATGTGTTAATACTTCATATTATTTTCATGTGATATTACGGCTTCTGGGAAATAGTTGAACCCAGGTGTATAAATTCTCACGTAATGAAGCAGTCAGGGAGTCTTTAGCTGGGGTGCAGTAGCTATTGAGGAGTACTCTGATTGAATCATTGCTATACCTGAACCAAGGTTGTTTGTTTTTGTACTTTGAAGTTGGATTTTTCTTGGTACTCTTAAGGGATTTTCCCCTATGGAATTTTTTCTATGTTTTGCACCTGTGAGCACTCTGCACTTTATTGGCATGGGAAAAACGAAATAAAAAGAAAAGCTGGCATTCAACGTCCTCCATTCATTTCACTTTGTGAAGTTATGAGGTGTTGTTTATGAATTATAGGCTTTTTGGGTACATTTGGTCGCGCCCTTATATTAAAAAGATTCTGATGTGGTCATTAAATATATATATATATATATATATATATATATATATCAATATATACCATATTTACTATTAATGGGGAAGGAAATGCTTTCCACGTGTTTGTTTACACCTTGAGAATGAATGTAAATATAATTTGTTTATTCACAATTAAAATGTATAATTAAAATAATTTAATTTAATTTAGGGCCCCATTAAATATGTTTTCGGTCATAATTTCTTTAAGTTAAACCTTAAGTTTTTATTTTGACGGGTTGTTGTAAATATATTTCGGTTTCAATGTGAATTTGACGGTAGTTTTTCTCAAATGAAACGGTGTAAAGTTGGTGAAGTGACACTCAGAGCATCTCTGGAGATGAAGTTAATGTATTCATGTCTCATATATTGTGACGCAGACACTGAAATGACCATACGCGTCAAATATGTTTGAGTTTTTGTATCAGATGAAACCGCGCCATTCATTTACACAGACACGCAGAACAGTTTCAGTTTCCACATCTTTTAGGCTACATTTACACTAGTGCATTTTCATTTTAAAACGCATAGCATAGAATCATCATTTCTATTCTTTTTGCACTGATTTACTGATGAGCTTTAGCAGCTTCCAGCACTGTCTCACTCTGTTCTCTCTTCCACAATCTCTGTTCTGACTCAGAGGAAGCTCATTTCTAAGGATGAAATACGAAACTATTAAACACACAATTATGACAGTATATAATTTGTATGTGATTTTCATGAGATTCTGCCTATTTTCATAACAATACAGGGGGTTTACATGAGAAATGCTAAGCAGGTGTAGCGATTAGCTTGATATAAAAGGCTACAAATAGCATATTTCAGCAACATTATATGGCAAACACACATTAAAAGTTATTACAAACACTCAATGGTGGTTTAAAGTGAGTTTTGAGTAAAAGCGTAGTATAAATCTTATAAATGTATTTTGTAGCATTATGCTACAGTGTGCATGTATGGTCACGCAACTCGCGTTTTTGGTCATGTAGTGTGGATTGAGATCTTTTCTGAAATACAGTGGAAACACCAGTATGGATGAGTATAATTTTCATCTTAAAACGCTGTTTTAAAACGAAAACACACTAGTGTAAATGTAGCCTTACATCTATGGGGGTTGGGACACTTACACACTACACACTACTCGATACCCAGCCCTACTGGCTGTTTGTCATATTTATTTCTGCTGTTAGATTAATCCATATTAAGTAAAAATGTCCAGAGCTTATCGTTATCAACTTAAATTTGATCGTGACCTCAATATGACATTGTTTATCACCCAGCCCTATGTGGAATTACATTTCATATATTGACTTTATTCAAATACTTTTGAATAAAGTCAGTTTTGAGGCCACAGTTGTTCAACATTGCATAAATCATGTAAAACAGGGAATGTGCATCATGTTTGACACCACAAAAACAAAAGCACCAGAATCATTAGTTCTGTACACAAGGCCCACACAAAGAAGCAGCATCTATTGGAGTGTTACAACACAGTCCCCAAGGACCCCTAAAAATGCTAATATATGCACAGTGAGCACACCGAAACAACCAAGATGGTGTCATCGCTGACCTTCACAAACATTATTAAGACTAACCAGTTCAATATTAACACTGGGATAAATATCATGAACAGACAGATATTACTAAAACAGTGGAAACACTGCAGTTCATGATGTACTTGACTAGAACAACAGTATGATAAAAGACAAGTAAATTTTAATACGATAAAACTAACTGTATTAAAGCAGGCAATTAAACAATAATTAGCATAAACAATCCTCCACCAACTAATATTTAAGCAATATCACAATTATTAAATTTTTAAACAAACAAAAAACAAATAAATCAATCAATCCAAGATCCAGATATTTGAGAGACAGAAAAAAAGAGACACACAAACTGAAACAAAACATAAGGCTAAAAGGGTCTTCTTAAACCATAAAACCCCAAAAATCATGCATGATCCTACGCAGACGCTACAGTGATGTGGTTAAAGAGATTTAGGCTGCAGATCTGGGTGCCCACATCGGATTTTTTTTTTACTATATCCGATTTTTTTGACGACCCACTTACACGTTCTTTTAAAAGTGACCCGTATCCGATATCTGCATGTACACTACACAGGCTTAACTTGACGTGGCTCAATGCATTAGACAGTGATATTAAAATACCAAACTCTGCACACACTATTAATAAAACATACTTTGTATTGAAAAGCAGATGAGATTTCACCCGAACGAACAGAGAGTCTCCACAACAGCTGTGCACGAGCCGCCGTCACTGATAACAGCGGCAACGAGAACTCAGCATGATTTTAAAAGCAACACATTTCAGCGCCAGAACGCCTCTTATTTAACACAAACGAACAAAATCAATACTCTGCTAGTCAACTGGAGATGTTTCATTTGTAATAGATATATCTGTACAGTGAGATGTTTCAAAAACATTTTACATCCAACTCGCTTTCACAGGGGAATATCCGATCTGACCGCTTATACGGCAGGCGCAAATGCACGTATCCGATTCATATCTGATTTATTTCCACATATGAATGAGGCCTGAAACAATCTGAGAATATCGGAATCTATGTGCTTTTTTCCTGCGTTCGTGGGCCATTTCTGATATGTGCCACATGGGAGGAAAAAATGGGAATTGGGTCACTTTGACCATGCAGTGTAAGGCCTTAGAGTGAGACACTACAGATGAATATGGAAACAAAGTAGGACTGAGATTTTTTGGGAACATCAGCCATGCAGACAGTCACACGCTTTTAGTTTCTTATATGTTCTCAGACTCACAGGAATAAATATAGAACATATTTATTCTCAAAGTTTTCTCTGTTGCCCTTCAAATACATATGCTACATAGTGCAACTTTTCATTTTGAAAAGTTCTAATTAACTTTGACATGCTGAATCTTGAGGAGAAGCAATTTCAGCATCATTGAAACATAAAGCATGACAAAATGGTGCAGTGTGCTGAGCTAAACGTAATAAACACTAAAGAATAACAAGTAGCAAAATGGAAATGAATTATAAAAGAGTCCATGAAATCTGGTTGAGTCAATTCAAATGTGGCACTTGGAGTGTTTTAAAGATGCTCAAAATGAGAGTACAACATTCACAGCACAATCTTATTAAGTCATTCTTATGCAGCCAAAACATTTATGGCCCACCCTAAAGCAAAAGCATTAAACCTGCGCTAGACTCAT
Source organism: Sinocyclocheilus rhinocerous (assembly GCF_001515625.1). Taxonomy (NCBI): domain Eukaryota; kingdom Metazoa; phylum Chordata; class Actinopteri; order Cypriniformes; family Cyprinidae; genus Sinocyclocheilus; species Sinocyclocheilus rhinocerous. The sequence goes on along the minus strand of NW_015652273.1, from coordinate 32,697 downwards.
CATCTGTCTTTATGGTTTGCATTGCTCAAAGAAATGTCCTTTTATCATACTGAAATCAACAAAACAAAATACCCATCAAAATGTATATATATAACTTTAACTTTAAGCACATCTCTGACCTCTAAAAATGATTCTCCACTAAATATCAACAGTTTACATCAAAAGGAAATTGAGCTGGTTCTACAACCATATGAAATATAAAGGTTTACTACAAAGGGTTACAGCGGTAACTAACACACCACTTCTCCCTCATTCTTTTTCATGACAAATTACTGCCAGTCTGTTCAGCCTGATGTGAGAACTGCTCATTAAGCTTGGCTTCATTGGACAATCAATCAACGAGGAACATGGAAATCCACCACGGTCTACTATTCAAATCACCTCAGGAATAGAAGTGAAAAAGAAACATAATGGCACTGATTAGAGGACAGCATGTAGCTGTCGTTTCTTCTGTGGTGGATGAGAGGACAGTGACATCATTAAAGTGTCATTTTAAAGACAATGCGTTGCTTGGATATGTTTTTTTGAGCATGTTGGATGTGCACGCAGAGGCATTCTGGTAATTGGGTGTTTGAATGTGCGTCATATTTGAAGTCGGTCATCGAGTGACTCACAAGTGCCCTACAGAGCATGGATTCTGTCGCCTTCCTTGGGTGTGCATATTAGTCTTCATGCACACAGTGTGACTCAACCTCTCCCAACCAAAACCAAAACAAAGAATGGAAATGGGAAAAAAAAGCGTGAAGGTGCAGAGAAGAACATGACAAAGAGGTTCAGGAACAAAAAAAACAGTGGGTGGGCATAACAAGGCGGTTTATAAAATATAATGTTGCTTCTTTAAAAAGATGTGATAATTCTTTCAGGGTTTGCAACTCTATGCCAGAATTAAAGTTGAATTCAATTACAAGGAGAGAAAAATATTCACAAAGATATATATAATAGTGTCTGTTTTGGTATGAATCTGATGAAAATTGTGAAAAAATGTCTGAGTGCCCTCCCTTCAAAAATGAATAATACTAGCAATAAATACAAACAAACTATCTAATTGACAGACTGACTTATTAATAGTTATTATAGTTAACTAAATCTCATTTTCATTTAGTGTAACAATGTAATGAAATAAACTAAAAATTTATAAAAACTATAGACAAAAAAATGAGACTAATTAAAAATGATTAAACACTCATGAAAAAGTAATTAAAATGATGATGATGATGATGATGACAATGATGATAAATTAAAATGAAAATGGAAAATACAAAAATAAAAACTAATTCAAAATATTTAATGTTATAATTGTATCTCAATGATACTAAATAATCACTGCTAACTGAAAACAATAATTTAATAATAGTATTAATAATAATAATAATAATGTATTATTATTATTATTTACTTGGTTAACTCTTTAGGCACAATTATTTGCATCTTTATTAATTATGAATACATTGTTTTGTAATTGGATATTTAACTTAAATTCTGGCATACAGTTGTAAACTAGAAAGAACTTTTTTTTTTTTAAATAGCCATTATTATTATTAGTAGTAGTAGTAGTAGTAGTAGTATTCATAAATAGTTAATAAACAGCTAAACTTTTTTAGGACATCAAGAATTTTTGCATTGTGACATTTTCATGACAATTAAGCAAATTTTGCCACCAGATTCTCATGAGCCTCTAGACATGCAAAAAACAGACACAAAGACAGATGATAAAAAGCAAAAAGGGAACGAAAAAATAAAAATTAAAAGGGGAAGTAGAAAAGCATTTGTTGTATTACAATGCCTTAAGGACTCTTCTTAAAAGTGCTATTGCCACACAAAGCTATTGAGATCCATATGTCTGCGTTTAGCTGTCTGAGTGGACAATACCTGAGCCCTGGAGGAAGACTTGTCTCCGAGATAATAGGAAAACAGATCACAATGTTAGACCAATATCCAAAGACCAACCAACACTCACAGACAGAGCAAGGGAAAGTCTCTAGTGTAACAGAGGTGATGAGAGGAAATGGAAGCGTCAGCGCAAGTTCT
>NW_015652273.1:29801-30405 GCF_001515625.1 Sinocyclocheilus rhinocerous | reverse complement strand
GGCCTATCGTGGCCTCTATCCCTATCTGACCTATCGTGGCCTCTATCCCTATCTGGCCTATCGTGGCCTCTATCCCTATCTGGCCTATCGCGGCCTCTATCAATATTTGGCCTATCGTGGCCTCTATCAATATTTGGCCTATCAGGGCCTCTATCAATATTTGGCCTATCAGGGCCTCTATCAATATTTGGCCTATCGTGGCCTCTATCAATATCTGGCCTATCGTGGCCTCTATCAATATTTGGCCTATCGTGGCCTCTCTCTCTGAGGCCTCTGTGGCCCATCTAGCTAATACTTTAAGCTATAATCTGATACATTCTTTAACGCTCGTTGTACATTATGACTAATTAAATCTCATCTTTTCTTTTCTTTTGTCTATGTTCTAGGATCTTAAGAAATACTTCGTCCGGTGGGTATTTCATTTTCTTCTTTCTTTTGGGGGTAGGCTCCGCCCTGCCTTCGTCTTCGGCAGGAATAGCTGGAATCTACAATGTCTGATTCAAGCTACGGATGGGGCCTACGCCAAAATAATTTGTTTTTTGTATTGGTTTGTAAATAAATACTTTGGAGTTCTATGTTCACCTCCTGAGTCTTTCTGGTAGAA
>NW_015652273.1:20484-27551 GCF_001515625.1 Sinocyclocheilus rhinocerous | reverse complement strand
GCCAAAATAATTGTTCTTTGTATTGGTTTTGTAAATAAATACTTTGGAGTTCTATGTTCACCTCCTGAGTCTTTCTGGTAGAAATGGAAGCGTCAGCGCAAGTTCTACTAGGAAGACTTAATGCTACGTCACATATTACAATTAGATCTAGCCAATCGGCACGCAACACGAGGGATATAAAAGCCCTCTACTCACCCTTCATTGTGTTTGCAGATACTGCCGCTGTCGTTTCCCTCCATCCTCCCCACCAACACCAGGTTGGACCCGTCCATGCGGGGGTAGGCTCCGCCCTGCCTTCGTCTTCGGCAGGAATAGCTGGAATCTACAATGTCTGATTCAAGCTACGGATGGGGCCTATGCCAAAATAATTATGTTCTTTTGTATTGGTTTTGTAAATAAATACTTTGGAGTTCTATGTTCACCTCCTGAGTCTTTCTGGTAGAACTGCTGTTCATCAGCATTAGTGCACTAATGTAAGTCTGCGTGGGAACACTACCTCTCTCCGTAGACATATATTATGAGAAATGATAATCTCAGCAGGTTTCAGGATATTTAGGTGTGTTACGTATACTGTACTTAAAACTGGGTGGGTATTTCATTTTCTTCTTTCTTTTGGGGGTAGGCTCCGCCCTGCCTTCGTCTTCGGCAGGAATAGCTGGAATCTACAATGTCTGATTCAAGCTACGGATGGGGCCTACGCCAAAATAATTTGTTTTTTGTATTGGTTTTGTAAATAAATACTTTGGAGTTCTATGTTCACCTCCTGAGTCTTTCTGGTAGAAATGGAAGCGTCAGCGCAAGTTCTACTAGGAAGACTTAATGCTACGTCACATATTACAATTAGATCTAGCCAATCGGCACGCAACACGAGGGATATAAAAGCCCTCTACTCACCCTTCATTGTGTTTGCAGATACTGCCGCTGTCGTTTCCCTCCATCCTCCCCACCACCACCAGGTTTTCACTACTTTTATTAACGTTTTTGCCTCTGTATTTCATTTCAAATGGTCTTGTAGTGTAGGCTAGAATATGATGATATGAAAATAATAATTCATGGTGAATATACAAGTAGTATCATAACAGCAAGAGATGTTGTTCTGAAAATCCATAATAATAAATAACAATATTTGAATAAATGTATTAATAAAATATTTCAATAAAAAGAAAAATACAATATTGGATAACATACATTTTAGAAAGAACTGGCAATTTGTTTATTTTTGCTCTGCCAACAAAAATAGTTCCAAATGAAACCAAAGCAGGATCAACCACTGCATGTCTCGGAGCAATACAAAGTAGTGATATTTAGTTCCTGAATGCATTTTAAATGAATTATTTGAGTGAATAATACAATGATCCACTGATGCATTATACTGGAATAAAAATGTAAGTATAAATATTCCATGTATTATTGTAATTAATATAAAGTCACAAAAACAGTACAAATAATTAAGAAATTAGCTAAATTTCTCTGATAAATCTCTAAAATGATTTTAAAACGAGTATAGTGTATCACAAGAGGACAAATTCCCAAAAGTATTTCATGTCGACTTCCATTGTACGAAATCCCTCTGAGGTTTTTTGTCATGTATGATAATGCAGGAAGACTTTAAATGAGTCATTTGTCCTCTTTCATTTGTATATGTGACAAAAGCAGAGTTTATGCACGTTAGCGTGATTCACTCCACACATCGGTGGGTGTCACATCTGTATAAACAGGCCCTGGGGTGAACGTTGTAATGGCACACAATAGACATTACCTCCCTCAATGATTCCTCCATTTCTTCAGTGCTCACATGGCTTTTTATTGTCTCTACAAACCCGAAGGGGACAGAATAAAGTGACACCGCCAACTGCTTTATCACCACTATCGCTGTTCACACTTGTGCTAGTTTATTTATCAAGCAGGTCCTGTGGGATGGTAATTAGCTTTGAGTCTGTGGTGGCCACTGGGTTTCTCCTGATATTTTGTGAGATGTAAAGAGGATCATTAAGCAGCTGGGACAGTGAGAGATGTACCTGTGTTGACCTTGGATGTGACCCGCGCCAAATCAATCCATCTAGGGTGGGGGACAGGAGCGGTGGGCTGGCGGGGACTGTTTTTCCGGCGTTCGGAGAGCTTGCTGACTTTAGAAAGGGGGGCGAAGATTCCTAGAGAGGGTCAGAGAGAAATTAGTTTGTTAGCCACTGAGAAGAGAGAAGAAGGCAAGCCCTAAATTGTACTAAAAAACATGAAAACAGCCAATGCTTAAATGAGAACTGTCCAACTAATATAAAAAATAAATAGGGAAAAACAGGGTTAGGTATCACCAAATACAAAGTTCTGTCACGGAATTCTAGATGGCGCAGGCTGTTCTAACTCAATCTGATATATTTACATCATCATCCATATGGTGCAGCTGATTTTCACATCAGCAGTCAATGAGCTTGCTGCTCAACATTCAAATACTTGCCTAGTGCTTGTTATAGCAGTTGCAGAACATTTCAGAAACCCTCCACCTTCCCCAACTCCACCTGTATAGATCTGCTACGCGGTAATTTCAAGTATGTTATATAAGGGAGTTATGTCATATGTTGCATATGCAGCAGCAGTATTTTTACATGCACACAGCAGCATGTATGTGGAAGAATTGACAGTAGCAAGGCTCAGTACGTGCTCTGACGCAGCAGCAGCGTAGCAGAGCTATTCCGCCAAGACCAAACACACAAACATACATTTATGTTACATATATGAACATTAGGGGGGGTGCGGCAAGGCTGAGGAATAGTGTACAGTCAGCAGATAATTTTGCTCCGTTATCAGTTGTAGCAGTTGTGGTTGTATCAATAATAGACCACTAGATGGCGCAATTGAAGAATCAGAGTTGTATTGCAGGGAGCCATGTAGAAATATAAATGAACGATGCATGGTTCTGCTCTAAGCATGTAAGTTACAAGTTTGTGAAAGGACTTCCAGTGCCAGGTAAACATAAAGCAGATTATGAATATACTTAAAGCAGCACTATGTAACTTTTTCTGTGTTCCAAATTTGCAAAATGTATATAATGAGCGAGTACATCATGAATTAATCTTCCAAACCGCGTTTTTGTCTTATTCCGAATCACTACGGTACACTTATAATAAGTACTTATATTTGGACTATTGTAGCCTGGTCGGGTCGTCACCGCTGCAGAGTAATGCATACCTGCGTGAATCGCCATAGACATAAACTTAGAGAAGTAGCTCCGGTTGGAATGTTCTTCCACGGGATGTGTGCAGTTCTGTTTATTAACCGCTAGAGCGCCAAAAGTTACATAGTGCTGCTTTAAGATTAGGGGTTGCACCGACTAATCGACTAGTCGACTACAATGCTCCGCCATGACGCTTTAAGCTTGACGTCGACTAGTCGCTGGTCCTATAGAGGGCACAACAGGATAAGAAATCTTTGAAGGACTTACACATTCATGCTACGTTTCCAAACAGTTAAAATTACAAATAAATGCATACTCTGAAAGCGCTCCACATGTGATATTAAATTACTGGATGCTCGAAATTGAACGGGAGAATGCACGTTTTAAACAGCTTATTGTACAGGTAAGTTAACCGCCGTTCTAATCTAATGCGCTGCTGTACTGTAACGCACACACATAGGCTACAGACAGTAGCTCGTACATCACGCACACATCGTGCGCGCACAGAATCATTCAGCGTGGAAATGTATTGTCAACACTGTTCTGTGATTTCTCAATAAAATAGCTTAGAAACTGAAAAAGTTCAAGCATATATTTCTTAATAACTAAATCCCACAGCTTCACTACTAGTAGAGAGACGCTGCCAGGTAGAATTAATTCTAGACACGCAATCACTCTCACTAATGCATTCATATGAATGTAATCTTTACTGTGCTACTTTATCTGTATCTGATTTAGAATGAGCAGAAATCTGTGAGAAACCTAACGACTCCAAGACAAAAGAACTGTTAAAAATTAGCTATTATAGGAGCAATAGCCATGTGGGCAGCGCTGTGTCAAATGCCATAGCTGTGCACTTCAACTTTAAAAAATCTGAAGTCGTTCAACCTCTACTTAAGATTCACAAATACCAAAACAACGTGTCTACACCAGACGCAAGTGGCGCGACGTGACAAAAGCAAATAGAACCCAGTGATGTTCAGTGAACAGTGGATCAGTGGATGACAGTAAACTGATGCCCCGTTCTATTTCTGACAAACTCCAGCGCTCTGACACAAAGGAAAATTTCAAATATTCATAAGATAATCGTGAAAAAAATTGTTTCCTCAAAAATATGAAGCAGCACAACTGTTTTCAGCATTAAAATAATCAGAAATGGTTACTGAGCAGCAAATCAGCATATTGAAATGATTTCTGAAGGATCATGTTACACTGAAGACTGGAGTAATGATGCTGAAAATTCAGTTAGCTTGAAAATATTTTTCTCTAAAAAAAGGGGGCCCGGCAGAAAAAGTTTGGGAACCACTGGGTTAATGAAATTATGCTGACAAGTTAACTACGCATGCTTATATATCAGCATATTACAACAGAGATGTGGCTGGTTAAGACAAAAATTCAGATTAACGCACACAAAATATTTGATTCATTGGTGCTCTATCATGTTGCATCTGGTTTACTAGTTTGTAAACATTACACTCACTAGTTAGCTAGTTACACTCAAATATCACCATAACACACTTGTCAAAGTTGTAGCTGGTTATGGAAGGGATATGACTCATTCCTTGGTGATTTGTTGTGCCTGATTTGCTAGTTACTAAAAATTAAGCTTGCTAGTTATCTAGTTATCCTTACATATTGTCAAATCACAACTGCTATATTCATGGCTGGTTATTAAAAAAAAACAAAAAACAAACAAACAAACAAAAAAAAACATTAACACAGAAAAGGCATGATTCCTTGACTACTGTGTAAGTAAATAGTTAGTAAACATTAAACTCAGTTATGCTCAAATATGGTCATACCTCACTTACCACATTTTCCCTCACTTATCATTTGTTCAGACAACAATTAAATAAGACATGCATTATTGCTTGACTTTTTATATTGCTCCAGATTAGCTAGTTAGTAAACATTACGCTCAATATTTATCTGGTTGGGCTCAAATATCACAGTCTGGTTAGCTGGTTAAGACAAAAATAGGATTAACAGACATGACATGATATTTTTTTGCGCCTGGTTAACATGTTGGTAAACTAAGCTTTTAACAATACTCTTTGCAAGTCACTATCATACGGGAAAACCTTTTCCATTAATACTCTTACCATGTTTAATTGGGCAGCTGAAGTACTGGACGCCAGCTACCGATCCATCATTCTTGCCCACTGGTTGGTGAGCCCAAAGCCCAAAGCCCACCAGCAAACTCTGTACTGCCACAGAACCACAGAGTCCCGACCTTACAAAACAAGCGAGAGCCGCAGAGTAAACTAAGATTTACACTTTCCCTTAATGCATTCAATCACGGGACCACAGGAGCATCCTGCAGAAACACTTTAACAAACGGAGGGGAGGTTCTATGGGGAAAGTGTGAGAAATAGTTTTCTGGCCGCGTGGGCTGCTGAGGCGATAATACATGTTCAATAGACCTGTTTCACGCTCTCTTTATCTTGCTCCGTACTCCGGAGGGCAATGAAAAGTGATTACTTCTCTATTCCAAAAACAAACAAGCACATTCGCACACCGCGGCCCATTTGACTGGTTGGCGGAGAGCCGACCTTGTTTTCTTATGTGCCGACATTCATAAACAGGCAAATGAGTTTGGATAAAAATAACGTTAAAAGTAAAATAGGGATCAAAGAAAGCCAGCGGTGCCAAGGATCCCTGAAGATAATGGGGTTTTGATTAGCCAATCTGCAGATTCTAGGCACTCTGCTCACTTTAGTCCCAATGTGATGAAGGAATTAATTAATGGATAATTTGGAGTGTAGTTCTGAGAGGGCGAGAGGCAGCCAAAAAAAAATAAAAATGTACATGGAATTATTTCTGCAAGGACAATGCAGATGAGCAAGCCCTCTGGTCTCTTTACTCTTCTTTCAGATTTCTGACCCCCCCCCGTGGTCCATACCCACTGCACCGCGTGGGCTGCTGAGGCGATAATACATGTTCAATAGACCTGTTTCACGCTCTCTTTATCTTGCTCCGTACTCCGGAGGGCAATGAAAAGTGATTACTTCTCTATTCCAAAAACAAACAAGCACATTCGCACACCGCGGCCCATTTGACTGGTTGGCGGAGAGCCGACCTTGTTTTCTTATGTGCCGACATTCATAAACAGGCAAATGAGTTTGGATAAAAATAACGTTAAAAGTAAAATAGGGATCAAAGAAAGCCAGCGGTGCCAAGGATCCCTGAAGATAATGGGGTTTTGATTAGCCAATCTGCAGATTCTAGGCACTCTGCTCACTTTAGTCCCAATGTGATGAAGGAATTAATTAATGGATAATTTGGAGTGTAGTTCTGAGAGGGCGAGAGGCAGCCAAAAAAAAAAAAAAATGTACATGGAATTATTTCTGCAAGGACAATGCAGATGAGCAAGCCCTCTGGTCTCTTTACTCTTCTTTCAGATTTCTGACCCCCCCCGTGGTCCATACCCACTGCAAATGGATTTGAAAGCCCCAGCTGATACCCCGTCCACTACTGATGATGTCACAATGGGCCGCAGCTTGCAATGCGGCTGCCTTTTAACTGTAGCAAATAGCAGACAGTTATACAGCATGTAGGACAGATTTTGATTGCGTGGCAGCTTTAGGATACCTTTCAGTGACATTTTAGTTATTCGCGGGGAGCAGTGCATGCAGTAATTTCTTTCCAACAACTCTCATTTTGCTGAACATTGTGTGGAGGCACACCTGTTTCTATTAAATTTGATTTCTCAACTGCTTCAATCAATATCAATCACAGCAAACATGTTATGTTTGAACTCTAGCGTCTCTAACCTGTTTTTACGTTTGATGTGAGAACCAACAAGCACACACATTTCCTTGATTTTTGAAGCAATGTACATTTTTTCCAACACACATACAGACATATATATATATATATATATATATATATATATATT
>NW_015652273.1:18852-19652 GCF_001515625.1 Sinocyclocheilus rhinocerous | reverse complement strand
TCTTCCAGTGACTCAGCATCAGTGTGGAAAAGTCTGAAAGAAATCTCCAATTACAAGACACCATCCCCCAGCACATTGAATCCATCCTCTGCACTTCTATAACTGTCTGGTTCAGCTCAGCTACCAAATCTGACCTCTGAAGACTACAGAGTGTGGTCCGGACTGCTGAGCGAATCACTGGTACAAACCTCCCTTCCCTCCAAGAACTGTACTCATCCAGAGTGAGCAAAAGGGCTGGCAAAATCACACTGGACCCCTCACATCCAGCACACTCCCTCTTTGAACTGTTGCCATCTGGTTGACGCTACAGAGCTCTGAACACCAGAACGACCAGACCACTATTTATACACTCATACACTTATTTATCTAACACTCATACTCGGTCTACACCTCAAATTTGCACATAATATACAGTACCTGTACATGCAAAACTGTCTATTGTAATATACCTGCACATACAATTGTCAATTTATATATATTTTATTCCTCATTTACTTGTTTTATTTTTTATTTATTTTTATTTTTTATTATCTGTGTTTTTTGTTCTGTCACTGTCATTCTGTTACACTGTGGAAGCTTCTGTCACGAAAACAAATTCCTCGTATGTGTAAACATACCTGGCAATAAAGCTCATTCTGATTCTGGTTCTGAAAATTGGGTTAAATGTTTAGAACAGAAATTGTGCTTCAGTAATTTTGCGTTAATTGCGTTAAAATATTTTAACGTGTTAAGGATTGTAAAATTACGCGTTAACGATGACAGCCCTAATATATATATATACATATATATATATATATATT
>NW_015652273.1:17506-17815 GCF_001515625.1 Sinocyclocheilus rhinocerous | reverse complement strand
TTTTTCATTGTGTATCTTTAAATTATTTAGGTTTCATTAACCTAAAACATTGCATATTTAACACTGATTTTATACACATACCACACTGTTTGTGTTTTGTTTAGTTTACATATTCGGTGGACATATTCAGTTTAATATTTTATAAATACACACATATATGCATATAAAATATATACATATGAAATGGCCCCACAACGTCAACATTTTCATGATTTTCATCATATACTACTTTTTTGGGGACATTTGATCCTCAAAATGTAGGTTAAACAAGTACACACACACACACACACACACACACACACACACAGA
>NW_015652273.1:15434-16142 GCF_001515625.1 Sinocyclocheilus rhinocerous | reverse complement strand
ATACATATGAAATGGCCCCACAACGTCAACATTTTCATGATTTTCATCATATACTACTTTTTTGGGGACATTTGATCCTCAAAATGTAGGTTAAACAAGTACACACACACACACACACACACACACACACACACAGAGTGGCCCTCCCAAAAATATTTAGACACTTAAGACACAATAAAAAGCATTATATAATAAAATATGATATAATGAAATATCAAACCATGTCACTTAAAATAAATAAATAAAACAAACTGTGGAAAATTATTAAGCTTAATAAGCTTTGTTAATATACTGAACTATACGTTAAAATAGTGTTAATATTAGTATTGTGTATTATGCAAATACAATATTATTATTGTATAAATTATTATTATTGTTCATATAATGAACTACACCAGTGTTTATTTCATATATTAAAAAAATTACATTGAGACAAGTTGGCAAGAAATAATTCAAAGAGTGGTTCGAGAATGTGAAGATAACGTTTGATATTTTGTATCTAATGTAATACCAAAAAGGGAAAGAAAGAAAGAAAAAAAAAATGAGAGAAACTGAGATCAATTTGAGCATGACTTAAATGTCCAAATGCTTTTTGAGGCCACTGTATGTGCAATACAGGGGTTAAAGCAGAAAAAAATCCTGAGCCTGAACTTTTGTCCGGGGGTGGGGGGAGGGGATGGGGCAGCACATGCAAAGCATGCAATGACT
>NW_015652273.1:12581-13728 GCF_001515625.1 Sinocyclocheilus rhinocerous | reverse complement strand
GGTAAAGTTTTTTTTTTTTTTAGAAATAATGTTAATTGTGTTATGTCAAACTACACTGAAAACATTGGTGTAAAAACAATTTTCATTTGGAAATTACTAGTAAATTTCACAAACAATTACAAAAAACTTACAAATGGCAAGTAACACATTGAATTAAACTAACATATATATATATATATATATATATGAAATAGCAACAAGCTAAAGGGAAAATCAACATAAACTGTGTTAGTAAGGTGTTGGGCAACCACGTCACCAAAAAGGCATCACAGAATCGTAAAATAAAGGTGATCCCTCAGAACAACTTTGTATTGATTTCCAGGATGGACATCCATTTTAGGGAAACTGCAGCTTACAAGCTACTTGTAATGTAATGTAGTTAAGCTGCAGTCAAGCAAATCTAAAACTAAATTGAAGCTATTTAAGGAGAAACATTTAATTATGTAATTAATTGTATTTTCATGACGATCTCAATTAGGATCTCCATTAGGATGGCTGCCTCAAACTCAAACACATGAATTCACAATAAATAAAACTACAAATAATAATTATATAACTAGACTTGGGGAAACAAAAAAGTATCTACCTCTAAATTAAATTTTTATATAAAAATAAAAAAAATACACTGATTATTTTATTTTGAGGGTGGCGTGGTATAGCAGTTAAAGCTAAACAAAAAACAACAAAAAATAAATAAAAAATTCCATTGCAAAATTATGCAAGTTGCTTAGAGAGTTCACTATTGATTGATGACTCAAAAGTGTCAATGATTTTTATTTTTTATTTTTTTTATAAAAATAATCATTTAAATGTAGCATTTAGTCATGCTACACTGCTAGCTGTTAAAGAAAATAGCTTCTAACTGGAAAAGCTACACCATTGTGTTAAAAGCTCAGCTGTCGTGTTATTAAAAAGTGTTGCTACTTTTAATTACCTTATTTTCAAGAATTTGAGTCACAAGTTTTTATCATCTAAAATGTGCTGCGACCTATTACAAAACAACTTATATAATGCAATTATAACATCAAGCACACAAAACATGCACAAAATGCACACATTTGGATTTGTGTCGAATGATAGAGGTTAAATGAGCTCCGCTTCGTCCACGGTGAAAGCCGATACGGCGATCCACAGCGCGAAGTTGATG
>NW_015652273.1:6195-12460 GCF_001515625.1 Sinocyclocheilus rhinocerous | reverse complement strand
TAGAACGAGCCGTTTTAGGTAGGCGTGGTTGACTCTTAACTTTTATAAAGAATATCTCTTTGGATTTGAGACTTTAGTCTTTGCAACTTTACAGATCTTCTTTATGCACCAAGAGCTTGTAACACTTTAAAGAGAAAGGAAAACAGTTCATACAGAAATCGCATCATATGACCCCTTTGAAGGTGACATATCATGAAAATCTGACTTTTCCAGGTTTTAAGTGCTATAATCAGGTCCCCGGTGCATCTACCAACCAAGGAAACGTGAAAAATATTAACCCAGTAACTTTGTTTTGGTATATGCTGATTTGCTGATTATCAATATACAGTTGAGTATTTTTTCCCCAGGATTCTCTGATGAACAGAAAGATCCAAAGATCAGAATTTACCTGAAATAAAAAGCTTTTGTAAGGGTTTGAAATTAACACCCGCCAACCCGCCAAATGCGGGTAAAAATCAGCTGTGGCGGGTAACGCTGTCAAATCATGTTGGCCATATCGTCCAGCCCTAGCTGAAACTTCACAGACACATTCTGGGGACACCAGAGACTTGTAAAAAGGGGCATAATATGTCTCCTTTAAAGGGATAGTTCATCCAAAAATGAAAATTTGCTGTTTATCTGCTTACCCCCAGGGCATCCAAGATGTAGGTGACTTTGTTTCTTCAGTAGAACACATATGATGATTTTTAACTTTAACCGTTGGAGTCTATCAGTCTTATAATGCATGGCAATGGTAACAAAATCTATGAGAGTAAAAAAAAACATGCACAGACAAATCCAAATTAAACCCTACGGCTCGTGACGACACATTGATGTCCTAAAAACCAAGCCATTCACACAGAACGCATATTCAGCAGCGCATTTTTTTAGACGGACAAATATGACTGCTGCACTCGCGTCTCACACAAGAGATGTAGCCATGAAAAGTTAAAACAGTTTAAACTTTTAGAAAACACGTCGCAAATTAGTGGAGGTTTATTCCTTTTCACTGTGTCTCTTATGTTTTTAAATGCAATCTGTGTGATGGTCGATTTGGCTCTTTTGAATTAAGCAATATATAAATACATGATACTGTTTTGTTCATAATTGATAATGCAATTTACAAAATTATATTCGATTTATATGAGTTAATTTAGACGTAATGCACGTTTTTTTTTTTTTATAGACAGTTATTTCCATGCGTTGACATTATGTGATGCATTATTTTGCTCATTGCGCCCTCAAACATTTTTTTCTATTGCTCTTTGTTTTAAAAAAGGTTATAAAAAATGTCAATAATTATCGATACCGAACGATATGAAACATTATATTGTTGATAAATGTTTTAGCTATATCGCCCAGCCCTACTCTCAACAATGCAATTTTGACCCAGTGTGAATTCATTTCTAGAAAATACTGTAGTTAACTCCATAATGCGTGTACAAGCTAAACTGAATCACTGAATGGCAAGCCATGGCAAGCCAGGTTGTGCAAATGTTTAACAGTATGTCTCATCACCCCCCTCCAGCCAAACAGTTCAATGCCTCTACTGCAGCACGGCTCAACGCCATTTTTAAATGTATTACACAGCCAACTGCCTGAGTAGTGGACTTCTTGTGCCCTTCTGTCTTATCCAACAATGTGTTGTGGCAGGCACAGAGCTGGAACCAAACAAGGAAGATGGCCAAAACAAATGCGTTGTCCTTGGCTGGCGGGCAGTAACTGTGTTTCACTTTTCCTCGGCCCATTGGCTCTCTGTGGGCTTTAGGCTTAATGTGCTTGCCCATTTCGCCAGCGCCATACCCTGTGCTCATTAATATGTTGATGGCAGTGTCCATGTTTGGGACATCCATTTTGAGAGCTCTTTGCATCGAGAAAAGCTGAAAGGGTTTGATGTACCACACATTTCTTAGATGGCATGGTGTTTTGGAGTTGTTTTCCATCTTCAGACACATATAAATGTACGGCTCCAGACAACTGGAAACTAAGGGCCCTCAATTTGTATTGGGATCATAGATAAACAACACCGCTGGGTGATGTTGTACCTCATGCAGCTCCATTCATCAACTGGGTCTTTTACTACCACAGCATGAGACAAAAGCTCTGTTCCAAAATCTAGTGAGCTACCTACTTAGACAGCATTTTAAGGCCTCAAGGATGAACATCAATCAGAGGTAGAATAAAATAGTTTTGGCCAAATTATGAAGCAGCATCGCATGTATAGAACAGATAAGCCAATCGCAGAATGTATTATGCCAAGTTCAGTGAAGAAATAAAAGAACAAATGGCAGACAAAGCGTCAAAAATAGCCTTGTTAGCTTAGCAACACGCTAACGTTAAACTCTCCAGTGTGGAGAAACGGAGATGAGACAACAACAGCAACAACAAACTACTGGAGATCACAACAATAACAGACAATGAGTGCTTGTATGAGATCCACAGGACACAGCCAGTTTAGCCGCACACTACTTTTATGCCGACCATTAACACAACCTTTAAATAGATTTTAGAATATAAACTGTTTATCGTCTATTCAGTAAGACTAAATAAAAAGTGTGCGCCTCATTGTGCATTAACTTGAATCAAGCCTAACAAATGTCTGTTTTAAAAACAGTGGATGAGTAATTGACTCCTTGATTTGCTTAATTTTTATTGATTTATTGATGTCTGTTAGACATGCTGAGATGCGAGCAGCTATTGTCGGATCATCAGGATGGAATGAAAAGTAATAATAATAATAAAAGCCTCCTTTGAGATCGTTTTGACAGACATGTTTATTGTGCATTTTAAACGTGTTTATTGCTAAGTTTAGTGTGGCAAAATAGAAGCGCAGCTGTAATTCGCGGGCAATGTATGTGGTTACCATGACAACCTCACGCGCTTGCCGCTGCTCTATGTGAATATGTAGATTTACTATAGCGAAACTAAAATGTGTTTAAAAGTATGACTAACCAAATCCACCGGCTCGGTTTAGTGAAAATTGTTTCAATTTAACTCCTATACTTTTTTTTAGTGAAAACTAAAACTAATATGCTAATATACTAATATGCTAACATTTGCATCAAAATTGAAGTACAAATTGGCCTTAAAGACTCTGTCTTGGTCAGTATGCTGCCTTAAATTGCAGTAGACAGCAAGGCTCACTAGGTTTTGGAAGATAGCTTTTCTATAGGTGATTCTCTTCACGCAAAGCTGCAAATTGTGCTTGTGCAATCACTAACCCCCCCGAACCTTCACTTTGATCTTTTTTTTAGCTGAATCCCAGAAAACTAGAAGGGTTGTGACTCTGTTCGTCGGTCCAAAAAAATATCCAAGAGATGGATGGTGTAGGCACACAGTCATGGGAGATATGCTGACTGTCGGTCTGAATGTCCTGACAAGTAGCACCCTTCTAATCTGTGCTCAGGTTATATCCCCATCAGCTAAAGTTAATGTTGAACTGCATCTAAAATAGTACTGAATAAATGTGTGTCACCATCATCGTGACAGGAGTTTGTTAGCATGGTACTCAACATGTAGGCAGTTTGGAGAACTCCTTTGTAGAAATGCCGATTGCTATGTCCTTGAAATATGGTAATTTATTCAATAATCAGAGGTTTCATGCATTGCTCATCTTCTAATCCATATGCTTGTACAGTTAATCGTGCTTAAATTCAAACAGACATGCAAGGTATAAGCACATACATGTACAAACATGCGCACAGTGCTGAATCATCATTGTATGTCACCAAATGAAAGCATCTTCTGTTCAGAAGACCTGAGGGGTTTGCTAATGATGAAATGATGCTCAGAAGATAACGTTCATGAAGCTCAGTGCTGGAATGACCATGGCAGGCTGGAAAATATAGCCTCATTATTTTTTTATTTTTTCAAACGTAATTAGTGTGAAACAGCTCACTGCTTCAATCACTGCTTACGTAATACAGGAATTTCCACAATTATTCAAAGGTGATATTTGATTATGTTCCTCTGGTATCAAAGAGCAAACAACAAAATTATATTTTCTGAAACTGAAGCTGACGCTGCACCTTAAAAAAAAAAGGTTCAACCCATGTGAGTGCTCCCTTAGTGTACCTCATTTGCACTGCGCAAGACTGCACCCTAGTGGTTAACAAAAGCGTCTGCAGAAAGATCAACTATTCCGTTTCAGCATCATAATGATGAAGAGCTCCATGTCGGACAGATGAAGGATGATTCACTGAGATGGTAATATAACTCCACTGTTAGGCGTATGAAATAATATTGTTAGAGACAATGGATGAAGATGAAGAAAAAAAAAATGAAATAGTCAAAAGGATCACAGTGTGCAATATAAAAATGTTGTTGGCCAATATAAAGCAAAACAGGTGTAATTGGGTGATGGTGAACGACAACAGTTTGCTATTTTCCAAACTCCTTCCCCACATATTTTACCTTTGTTTCCTATTGTCAGTGTTGTTGCTTGGCAACAAGGAATCATTTTATGGCTAAACCTCAGCTGCTCCAGAACGTTCTCCACAGACACGAAAGTCTGCCAAGCTTGTCGCTATGATGTTATCAGATGATTTGATGATTGTTTCCCCACACTGACAATATCTCTATTAGAGTGTCAGTTGAGAAACAAAAACCGAGCTCAAAAAACATCTCCTGACTGACGAGCAATGGACAGATGCCCAGAGAAAAAACACCGGCTGCCTAACAACATAGAGAGAAAAAAAGAAAAAAGGAAAAAAACAAAAAAAAAACAAGCAACATCACACCAGTTCCTATTTTATGTTCTGGCAGCAGAGCTGATAAACCCTTTACATGCAAACAAACCTCTCTGACTAACGCCCTACTAAAAGGCCTGCTGAACTGAAATGCATGCATTTTACAAAAGTTTAAGTAACATCAATAATTTAGTGACATCTGCTGTTTGTGAAGAGAATGACTCCTGGCGGTGACGCTCTGTGAGTGTAAAATGAGTTCAGGGAGAGAAATGAGCATGGCTAATTTACCGCTGTGCTGATGAGACAGACTGAAAGGAAAATAATAAAGCTGGCTGTGAATGTGCGAGTGTGTGCGTCAGCCTGAACCTGTGTGCTCACTTCATATATCCATTTATCTACCAAACTATCTACCCAACCATCCATCCATCCATCCATCTAAAACAAACTGTAGACTGATGATTTTTCCCCCAACACTGAGATACGCACTTTTACAATTCTGAAATAAATAATTAATAACATGTTAATAATAATAATAATAATAATAATAATTATTATTATTATTATTATTATTATTATTATTATTAAACTTTGATATTACAAAATATACTATTCTTCTAAAAATCTACTTCCCCACACTATGATGAACATTTAAAACAAACAATAATAATCATAATATTAATATATTTACTACCAAATATGAACTTTATTATTAAATATAGATTATTTTTAGTGGTCGACCGATATTGGTTTTTTGATAGACGGTGCCGATATCTTGGGAAGTATGGTGGCCGATGGCCGATATAAAGCCGATATAATTTTATGTATTTTAATTAATATTTAAGAAATTTGAAAATTGATTAAAAAATAAATGTGTTAAATAAACACTTATACTTTAGTATTTTCACATATAAATAAATAGTTAATACAAATATAATTAAAAAGGAAGTAAACACTGTAACCAACAGGGCACTCAGTATTCTTGGAAGTTTGTTTGCATTAATCATATTTTTTCAAATAAAGCCAAGGTAACGCAGCACACAGTGAAAATGACATGAATATGACAGTGGGTAAATGCATAAAGCGCAGCATAATTTAAAACCACGAGTTTAAAATTTGTCGATCGCGCGTCTCCAGTCAAGCAGAACTCTCCTCCTGTCAGCATTCAATTTACACGGACCGACCGTCACGCAGAGAACTCGCAATCATGCAGGTCACATACACACTTCACAAGATCTCACAACTGGATCCGACTAAGTGTGCAAGGTTTTTTAAATTGGATGTTTATTAGACATTTAAAGATTTGTTTAAATTATATAAATGCTTATTTGCTGAATGCTGACGGCAAACAAGAAAGTATTATAATGTTTGCCTTTCTATTACTAATAATATAAAAGCAATCGTTATAAGACTTTTTGTATACATTTTAATTCCTTTGTTTAACCGTTCTATCTGATTATTAGACAGACTTCTATCCGTATTTAGACAGAACTATTAACGACAACAGCGAACAAGAGGGAGGAAGTGAGCACTGTGTGCCCAGGCGCTGCCGTTCTGCCTCGAACGCATCGGCCAAACAGGAAAACTTATCGGCCGATGCC
>NW_015652273.1:2489-6185 GCF_001515625.1 Sinocyclocheilus rhinocerous | reverse complement strand
ATATAAAAAAAATGCCAAATATCCCCCGATATATCGGTCGACTACTATTTTTTTTTTTTTACATTGTATTCATATCATTCTTTTATTAATAATAATAATAATAATAATAATAATAATAATAATAAAATATCATATATTATAAAATATATGAACGTTATTATTAAATATAGATTTTTTTAACATTGTATTAATATCATTATTATTATTATTAACATTATAAAATATATAAAAAATGGTATGTACTTCCCCACACATGAAAAACATGTATAATAATAATAATAATAATAATAATAATAATAATAATAATAATAATAATAATAATAATAATAATAATAATAATAATAATAATAATAATAATAATAATAATAATAATAATAATAATAATAATAATAATACATAATCTGTGTTATATGCAACTGCATTATTTGTAACTGAATTGGGCAAATGTCCAATGAAATTGTTTCTTTGTAATCAATATTTGCTGCTTTGGTGTACCTTGTAGAACGTCCTTGAGCTTGGGAAAGGCGCTAGATTTTTTTAACATTGTATTAATATCATTATTATTATTATTAACATTATAAAATATATAAAAAATGGTATGTACTTCCCCACACATGAAAAACATGTATAATAATAATAATAATAATAATAATAATAATAATAATAATGTGGTGATGCACATAACTATCAAAACAATGTATTATTATTATTATTATTAACATGTTTTCTTATTAAATATAATCATTGTTGTTATACAATATATAATAATTTTTAAATATGTTTTTTTTCTCTTTTTTACTTTGCACTCTTTTTATGAAAGTTAGTGGGAACAGGGCATGTTAGACCAGTTTCGAAACAGAGTTTTGTTGCAGACATTGCTCTCCTGCAGAGTGAACATGGGTTCTACTTGAGGTGTCACAGCTCCAATATGATAATGCATATTTACAAGAAATACTTGAACAACAAACAAAGAAAGCTGGATTTCAGTTTGCTTTGTTAGTGGCCGTACAGAAAATCACAAACCCTAAAAGCGGGGTTGGCTCCCAGCTCCAGCAGACACTTCACTGCAGAGGTACACAGGTTTGAGGCAGCGATGTGCAGCGCAGTGCCGAAGTGAAAATCACTGCAGGTCGCATCCACCTCTGAAACCCAACAGACCACATATGGACATCATCACATAAGCACTTGAGTTTGCCATGAGATTCAAACTGCAATTTTGATTCCCACTGTCATTCCATTATCTCTCCTCACCTCCCGGCCGTGACGCCTGCAGAACCACTCGGATGAGAGGAGGGACGTCAAAATATGCAGCGTAGTGGAGAGCGTTCATGTTGGTCCAACGGCTGCGTAAGGACGGCTCGGCTCCCAGCAACAACAGCTGACGGGCGAAACAGGCCGCACTCTCAGCATCACCTGCAATCAGATGTGATTTCATATCGGTTCTTTTTCCAGTTATCACAAGTGCTGGATCAATGATCTGTCCTATTAATCACTATTAATTAAAAATATTAATTAAAAAGATTTATTGGTAACACTTTCTATGAAGCCCGTATTTATAATACATTATAAGGGTATTCTTAAGGCATTATAATGAATGCATAATGCATTATAAAAAAATTTATAATATGTTATATCAACTCATGAATAATCATAACAACAGTTATAATACATCATAATACTTACGTATTTGTGGTTATAAGTTTAAGTGTATGATTATTTATAACACACAATGAACACCATATTAAATCTACTTCATTTACAGAATAATGGGCTGTATCATATCTTGACATTGTTTATTTAAGATCTGCACAGTATCTTACTACAGCTTGTGAGTGGTTAGATGTTGAGTGTTATTTGAGTGTTTCCTGTGGAGCTAATGTTAATTAATTGATGTGAGCTTTATACTCCAACTGAAAAAAATGCAATGTTTTATATGGTTACATTTTATTTTGATGGTCCCCTTAATCAATCGACTATAAGCAACTTTGGAACTACATGCCAACTAACTCTCATTAGAGTATTAGTATGCTCAAGAATGGTAGAATCTAGTATGGTAGAATAAGTTGACGTACTTGCAAAGACACTTATAGTCAGTTTATCTGTTGGTTGACCATCAAAATAAAGTGTTAGCATATATTTACAGTAGCAGACATACTAATACTCTAATGACCGCTAGTTGATATGTAGTTGCAGAGTCACTTATCAACAGCTGTTTAAAGGGTACCATCAAAATAATCAAACTGATATTACAATAAAAATTGTTCAAAGCAAATGTGTCATATTACACATTCATCTGATCTGATATCTGATCTTATGGCTGTTTGAGAGAAAAAAAGGTTGTTATTATTATTATTACTACTTATAAGTGGTCTTTGACCGCTTTAAGTAAAGTAGCATAAGAAAAATGGCAAGATATGAGACTTATAATACATTATAACTATGAGAAATATAATCCATTGTAAAAGTGGATGCAACGTGTTCATTGTGTTATAAATTATCATACTCTTAAAAGCTATAACCACAAATAAGTAAATATTATAATATATTAAAACGGTTCTTATGAATATTCATGAGATGATACAACATATTATAAGGTTTTTTTATAATGCATTATGCATTCATTATAATGCCTTAAGAATACCCTTATAATGTATTATAAATACGGGCTTCATAGAAAGTGTTACCGATTTTTTGTTTGTTTGATTTTTCTTCAATTGAATACACGCTCACCTATTCCTGGAGCTCCTGCCTTGCAGCAGTAGTGCAGCAAAGTCATGTCAGTGAGACCATCTCTGTCATTGAAACCACAGCCTCTTTTCAGAATCTACAGAACACAACAATTCTCCCTTGAATAGATACAGCAAGGACATCCAGCTAAAGATTTCATGCTGACAGAGACACACGCTGTCTGCAAAGATAATATTTCAGTCAACAGAGCCTGACACTGAACTCAGGGTGGGGGAGTGTGTGGGTATGTTTTATGACAGCTGCAAGAAAACATGAAATTAAAATTGACCCTGTTTAGATGCTAAATGTCCCTGGCCTTGTTACGTACAATACATCAGTGAATGTATTTCAGAAGAAAAAGAAAAGTTTGTTTTCACAATTTTTCATCAAAATGTAATTACATTCCTTTCCTCTGAACATTTTTCAGGAAAAATAAATATACCAATTAGATTTTTGCATCTTCTGAAGAAATTGTGAATGGTGCTTGTGTTAATCAACATTGCTACAGGGTTGCTAGGGAGTTCTGAGTGTTACCTCAGCCCAAATCTTTGTTTCTATCCAAACCTAGTAAGCTGGTCATGCAGGCATAATTTTAAGGCATAATCGTGTTATTTATTTATTTTATTTTTTACCTATTTACATTTTGCATGTCCTATGATTTTTACACTTATTAGAATAGGCTAAAGGGGCACTGGTGGAAAAGGTGCATTTGATTTAATTTTCTTTTAAACCACCAGATGTCCCAAAAACTCACCGCAGATTTTTTCTAAACATCCACGCTGCATTATGCGCTTGGAAACTTGACTGATCCTTGATGTGATCTCCGGCACAATTTTTTTAAATTATTATTATAATTTTTTTAAATTATGTATAATTTAATTTGGGTGTCCACCTTATAGATAATCACCATATTTATAATGAAACCATTATATTTAAAAACATTATATTAATCACATATATATATATATA
>NW_015652273.1:0-136 GCF_001515625.1 Sinocyclocheilus rhinocerous | reverse complement strand
AGACCGAAAACGGATCTGCGGACCGTTATTTTGTCTAAGAGGACCTCGGCTAAATGGTCCTACTATTGTCAGGTCCCTGAGGGCAGCCCAACTGGGGAGGAAAGGATAACACCTCAGTATACGGTGCCCAATCCTC
>NW_015652272.1:210105-211179 GCF_001515625.1 Sinocyclocheilus rhinocerous | reverse complement strand
CCTGCCTGCCTGCCTGCCTGTCTGTCTGTCTGTCTGTCTGTCTACCTACCTACCTATCTATCTATCCTTAAAAACCAGCAGAAACCCTGGTATACACGTGTTTGTGTTTGTCTGTACACATCTATGCGTGTCGGGAAGGGCGAGAGAAAGAAGCGATTAGGACGAGTCTGTTTGCACGGTATTCATTTGAGTCATTAAAAGCCAAAGCATTCATTTAGCATGTTTTCAAAGCACCATTGTTTACTAATTGTTCTCAGAAACCTATTCCATCGCACCGATCACGTCAGGTCTTTCAGACAATCAAACAAACCAGACAGGTGGAGGCACAGAGGGAGAAGAAGCCCAGGTCATCCCAGCCAATGAGAATAATTACAGCTTCTTCATTCGCCGCAAGCAGAAAGCGACATGGTGTTGAAGGCAAAGCTCAAACAAGATTAATCTAAGTGGGTCGCGGCAGTCCGACGCTCTCCATGTGCCAGAAAATCAATGCAAAAATTATTAAACTGATCAGGATCGTGCCATTTCGGTATGAAGCTGCGAAAAGTGGGATTGATGTTCACGACGTTTTTTATTACGCGACACACGCTGGCCTCCTTCCTTTGGTAGGACGGTAAGAATATCCAACGTTAATATAATTCCGTCTGACTGATAATGTGATAATAGTTAGTAAACGACAAATAAACTTGGTGAATTGTCTTACAAGCCCCATTTTTCTTTAGCCTCTAGAGTCGGAGGAAATCGCACAGGCCATTACAGTGATTCACAGGCCATCATTTAATGAAGACAATAACAAATAGGCTCACAAGTGAGTTGTATTTTTCTTTATCACATTACAGGAAGATCATAATGCCCTCAGGAACGAGAGAATAGAGCAGCTGCAGCACTCTGAAACTGAACTGAGGATGTGTGGCTGAGAAAGTTATACTTAGAATACCTAGAATGCTCCAAAAATTGTTAAACAACAACATAAAAGTAGGACATTCTGGAATGTTTCTTAACATTATCTGGCTTGAAGAGAGGTGGAATATTTGGACTATTATTCATTGAACTCAGTGTGTGTGTGTGTGTGTGTGT
>NW_015652272.1:202273-210058 GCF_001515625.1 Sinocyclocheilus rhinocerous | reverse complement strand
TCTGTCTGTCTGTCTGTCTGTCTGTCTGTCTGTCTGTCTGTCTGTCTGTCTGTCTGTCTGTCTGTCTGTCTGTCTGTCTGTCTGTCTGTCTGTCTGTCTGTCTGTCTGTCTGTCTGTCTGTCTGTCTGTCTGTCTGTCTGTCTGTCTGTCTGTCTGTCTGTCTGTCTGTCTGTCTGTCTGTCTGTCTGTCTGTCTGTCTGTCTGTCTGTCTGTCTGTCTGTCTGTCTGTCTGTCTGTCTGTCTGTCTGTCTGTCTGTCTGTCTGTCTGTCTGTCTGTCTGTCTGTCTGTCTGTCTGTCTGTCTGTCTGTCTGTCTGTCTGTCTGTCTGTCTGATTGTCTATCTATCTATCTATCTATCTATCCTTAAAAACCAGCAGAAACCCTGGTATACACGTGTTTGTGTTTGTCTGTACACATCTATGCGTGTCGGGAAGGGCGAGAGAAAGAAGCGATTAGGACGAGTCTGTTTGCACGGTATTCATTTGAGTCATTAAAAGCCAAAGCATTCATTTAGCATGTTTTCAAAGCACCATTGTTTACTAATTGTTCTTAGAAACCTATTCCATCGCACCGATCACGTCAGGTCTTTCAGACAATCAAACAAACCAGACAGGTGGAGGCACAGAGGGAGAAGAAGCCCAGGTCATCCCAGCCAATGAGAATAATTACAGCTTCTTCATTCGCCGCAAGCAGAAAGCGACATGGTGTTGAAGGCAAAGCTCAAACAAGATTAATCTAAGTGGGTCGCGGCAGTCCGACGCTCTCCATGTGCCAGAAAATCAATGCAAAAATTATTAAACTGATCAGGATCGTGCCATTTCGGTATGAAGCTGCGAAAAGTGGGATTGATGTTCACGACGTTTTTTATTACGCGACACACGCTGGCCTCCTTCCTTTGGTAGGACGGTAAGAATATCCAACGTTAATATAATTCCGTCTGACTGATAATGTGATAATAGTTAGTAAACGACAAATAAACTTGGTGAATTGTCTTACAAGCCCCATTTTTCTTTAGCCTCTAGAGTCGGAGGAAATCGCACAGGCCATTACAGTGATTCACAGGCCATCATTTAATGAAGACAATAACAAATAGGCTCACAAGTGAGTTGTATTTTTCTTTATCACATTACAGGAAGATCATAATGCCCTCAGGAACGAGAGAATAGAGCAGCTGCAGCACTCTGAAACTGAACTGAGGATGTGTGGCTGAGAAAGTTATACTTAGAATACCTAGAATGCTCCAAAAATTGTTAAACAACAACATAAAAGTAGGACATTCTGGAATGTTTCTTAACATTATCTGGCTTGAAGAGAGGTGGAATATTTGGACTATTATTCATTGAACTCAGTGTGTGTGTGTGTGTGTGTGTATATATATATGTATTATTGTTTGTAGTATTAGTATTATAGTTAATAACGGTATTATTGAATATGATTACCATTTAAAATGACTGTTTTCTATTGTAACTTATTTTATATTGTCACGTGATCTTCCAGAAATCATTCTAATATGGTGATTTGTTGCTCTATTATTAATTACTATTGGTGCTTAATTATTAATAATGGTTCTTATTATTATTGATGTTGAAAACAGCTTATGCTGCGTAATACTTTTTTGTAGAAACAGAATATATATATATTAGGAATAGAAAGTTCAATGAACCGCTTTTATTTATTGGAAATATATTGTTCGTTATATTATATATAAATGTCTTTAGTACCACTTTTGAACAATTTTAATGCATCTTTGCTAAATAAAAGTATTGATTTAGTTCTTTCTTTATGTTTTTTTTTTTTTTTTAATTGTACTTACTCAGAATTTTGAATGGTAGTGTATCACGGTTTCCACAAAAAGCAGCAAAAACTGTTTTCAACTGTTGATAATAATCAGAAATGTTTGTTGAGCAGCAAATCAGCATATTAGAATGATTTCTGAAGATCATGTGACACTGAAGACTGGAGTAATGATGCTGAAAATTCAGCTTTGATCACAGAAATAAATTACGTTTTACAGTATATTCACATAGAAAACAGCTATTTTAAATAGTAATACTATTTCACAATTTAACTGTATTTATTGTATTTTTTATCAAATAAATGCAGTTTTAGTAAGCAGAAGAGACTAAAAATATTACCAACCCCACACTTTTGAATGTACAGTATACCCAAGAACCCATTTTACTTCTGAATATGATATTCAAGATTTATGTCTCAGAGTGGTGGGACTCAGAGAAGTTAAATGGCTTGTGAACACCATTTTATGTTGACTTTATAATGAAAGTAATGTATGGACCTGCTGTTGTGAATAAAGGAGAGGCAGACAAAGTAAAACCGCAAAATCATGTGCCACACACACAAACTGAAGATCCCAAAAGTAATCTATACTGTGACCTCTTTGGAGTGAAATTGAAATGTGTGCCAGTGCAATGAGACACTTAATGAGAGTAAGAATGAGTGAGCTGATCTTAAAGGAGAACAGCAGCTCCATTCAGATACTAAGCACACACCTTTTATTTGGATAGAGCAAATGTCAATATTGCAATATTGATCTTTTTTTTTTTTTTGGCTTGGCTTGGCATGCTAACAGTGTGCCAATAACATGCTAGAACCATGCTGGCAAAATGCTAAAGCATGTTAGAAACATTATAAAAGTGTGTTAAAAATGCTAACAATGTGCTAAAGCATGCCATAAACATGATATCAATATGCTAGCAATACATTGAACATACTAGGGAGGAGTTAAAACATTCTAAAACATGCTAGCAACATGCTAAAATATGCTAACAACATTTTAAAACATGTTTGAAACATTCTAAAACAATATCAGTGTGCTAAATCATGCTAACAACATGTTCAAAATGTTTAAACATTTAGTCAGGCTAGAAAACATGCTGTAATGTTTTTAAATCTAAACTTTCAACATCAAGCATTGCCTTCAAACTTCAAACCTATCTGTTTCATTCATACTGGAAGCCAGAGGGCGCCCTCGCTCAGAAACTCCAGAAATGCATCACAGAAATGATAGAACTTATGACGCTCCAGGAAATCCCTAATATGGACAAAGACATCCAGCTATCGCTGTGACTGAATAAAAAGAAGATAGAAATGTTTTGAATGATGAAACATGAAGACAATAAACACTGGACTGCGACAATATATGGTTTATCTGTATTCTTCAAGCAATCTCAGGTATTTTCATAATATGTATTTTTATAATCCATTGCTAAGCGCCTTTATTACAGTATAGAATATATTTTCTGCTTCATTCTGTGATAAAAAATGTCAGAATACAAAAGGAAGTTATTTCAAACACTCGTCTGATGTTGTGATCATGTGAATGACATACTAAAACACTCTAAAAACATGTTAAAACATGCTAGCAGCGTGTTAAAATGTGATAGAAACATGCTCGCAACATGCTAGTGATGTGTTCAAATATGCAAAAAATGTGCTAGCAGTGTGCTAAAACATGTTAATGATGTGTTAAAACATGTTAAAGCATGCTAGCAATGTGCTAAAACATGCTAGTAATGTGTTAAAACATGCCTGCAAGGTGTTAAAACATGCAAGAAACATGATTGGTTAAAGCATGCTTGCAATGTGCTAAAACATGCTAGTAATGTCATGTGTTGATATGTTAGCAAAGTGTTAAGTATGCAAGAAACATTATAACAATGTGTTAAAAAACATATGAACAATATGCTAAAATATTCTAGTGATGTGTTAAAACATCAGAAATGTGCTAATTGAACCGTGGATGTCATACTGAATGGTTTAATATTATATTGAGAATTGTGGCATCCCTAATATATACGTGCTAAAACATGCTAGAAACATTATAATAATGTGTTCACTTACTAGAAACATGCTAGCAATGTGCTAAAACATTCTAGTAATGTGTTAAAACATGCCTTCAAAATATTAAAACAGGCAAGAAACATAATTGGTTAAAGCATGCTAGCAATGTGCTAAAACATGCTAGTAATGTGTTGATATGTTAGTAAAGTGTTAAATATGCAAGAATCATTATAATGTGTTACAAGCATGCTAGCAATGTGCTAAAACATTCTATTAATGTGTTAAAACATGCCTGCAAAGTGTTAAAACATGCAAGAAACATAATTGGTTAAAACATGCTAGCAATGTGCTAAAACATGCTAGTAATGTGTTGATATGTAAGTAAAGTGTTAAATATGCAAAAAACATTACAACAATGTGTTAAAACCTGCTAGTAGAGAGTTAAAGCATTCGAGAAATACCTTATAGTAATATTTCTTTGCTCCAGTGCAAATAAGTGCCCTGTCTGTAAGTGAAAGAGAGAAAAAAACAGAGAAATTGTCCAGCATGTCCATTTTATTCCAGCCAAAGTCACTTAAACGCATCACATTTGAGCTTCTAAGCTCACAAGCAGGAACTTCCCATTAGGACCTGAAGGCAGCAAGCGAGTGAAGCAGGAAGCGCTTGAGTCTAAATGACAGCTGACACCACAGCAAGTGTCTTTAGCAACCGCGCGATTGTTTTTTAGCTGTCACAGCCTTCCTGCGTTTGTCTCTGTGTTTTGCTGCGGGTCTAACGGGGTCTCTAATAATATTGGGAGTTTGTGTTGTCAACTGTAGTGGTCTGGGAATGCAGCGTGTGTGTGAGAGACATGCTGAAACAACAGACCCCCGCCTCACGTTCCCCGCAGGTCCGCGGTGAGCTCATAAGCTCTGGATGAGGGAGGGCGAGCGCTGTCCTACTTTGAAAGTGACAGCTGACCCATGGAAAGCTGACGGTGGGCAGAAAGAACGCCAGTCATGTGGAGGTCTGAGGCAGGTATACGGCCAGAGTGCAAGGCAAAACCCTTCTGCTGGGTGTTTGCTTAAACAAACGGGAGTTAATTAACTTCGCAGTGATGGTTGGAACCACAATAATATGTTTTTTGGTCTCCGCCTCAGACCATCACTGTCTGTTGACTTGCAGAAATCAATCCAAAGTATCGTCAGTCTACCTGGAAACACAAGGCAGAACTTTACACTGGATTTGCCATTTTTTTCACATGAGAGAGATATTAATTTGTTTAAGGCACTATAATAATCAGTACTGTAATTAACAGACTGAAATTCTCGATTTTTAAGAGTTATTCATAGACTGCCATACTACATTAAGTTTTACAGAGAAAATGCATTGTGGTTGACTTTACATTAAATGTTAAATAAATTAAATAAAACAAAATAAAGCCAAATATATTTTTATTTTATTTTAAATTACATTTAAGATTTTTTTATAATAAATTTGATTATAAATAAGTATTAAATGTAATAAAAAAATATATATTTAAAAATATGGGCAGAGTTAAACTTAAGGGAAGAGTTAAAGCTTTCTAGAAACATGCTAGCCACATGCTAAAACAATAGCAATGTGCTAAAACATGTTTACAACGTGTTAAACATGTTATAAACACGCTTAATCCTGCTAGCAATATTTCTAAAACCATAGCAATGTCCTAAATGCTATCAACATGTTAAAAAAGTTACAAATATGCGCGATCAAGTTAACAACATGCTAAAACAATAGCAATGTGCTAAACATGTTTACAACATGTTAAACGAACATTAAAAACAATTTAATCATGATAGCGAAATGGTAAAACAATAGTAATGTGCTTAAATATGCTATCAAGGTGCTAAAAATTTTAAAAACATGGTTAATCATGCTAATGACACACCAAAACAATAGCAATGTGCTAAAACATGTTAACAGCATGTTACAACATGTCAGAAACATGCTTAAACAAGGTAGAAGTGTTGTAAAACATGCTGACAGCATGTTAAAAACATGCTTAAACATGCTAGCTATGTGTTAAAAAAGTAGCAGTGTGTTGAAACATGCAAACAACGTGTTAAAAATGCTAGAAACATGCTTAATCATGCTAGAAAAATGCTGAAAGGGTTTTTAAAACCATATTAAACTTTCGGACAACTGAGGCCTATTGAAGAAAACATCAAAGTTTGTCTTCAAATAGGCCTACTTGACAACTTTTCAAATTGCTGATTGGTTTCATGGTCTGATTTGTGTCGTATGGTTGTGACCGTCTCGTGATAGCGACTCAGTTCTAGCCAAAAAGCTCCTGAATGAGTCTGCAATCAAGCAGTCACTCAACGTGACACAGCTTCGACCCTGAAGATTTCATTCGTACCTCAAGTAGGAGCAGAAACGGCTGTCAGAGATGATGACAGGCTACACTCACGTCTCAGTCGCCCGCTTCTCGCTAACAGCCAGCCTTTCAATGCTAATCAGTGTATTAATCACTAATTGCTTCCCCACGCACGCAGACCGCTGTTCCCCTGGAAGGTGAGGGTTTGATTGACAGCAGGTTCAGTGGGCCGCTGTAATCACGCGCAATCCTCTCGCAGTTAGCATGCTAGCAACACGCTAATGACGAGGAGAGCGCGGCGCGCTGAAATCAATACGCCCACTGAAATCAGACTCAAGTGACTCCTCCGCTCCGGCAGGCATCTCTTAGGATGAGTTCTGCTGCTGTTTGTAAAATGTCGAGGCTGAGGGGTGAAACCTGACGCGCCGTCGTTATGCTTAATCATGTCCTGAAATTACTTCTGGAAAAGAACTCATTGGAACCATCCTTTTTCCCTCAGCGCTGTCCCCTTAGAAACAAAAAACACGAATGCATGCGGTTATACGCAGGGCTCGGCTACAAATCATCATTACTGTAATGGACGGCGCAGATAATGCGCGAAATAAAGTCGATGCGTTCAAGGCACATAATGCAATATCAGTCTCTTGTTTTTTTCCCCCTTGCATTGTAAAAAGTTTTTTTTTAAAGTGTTTTCCAGTATTACTTTTTATTAAAATTTAATGTTTAATTCAATGTGTGACTTGCTGTTTCTTTGCTAAATGTACTAGCCATTTCTGAGTAAAATTGTCTCCTTTAAGAAAAAATATATATTCAAAAGTCTTTATTTAGAGGCTGTAAATTAAATTACAAAAGTGCTTAGTGCAAAAGACAAATATCGCATCATCATCACAAATCAACATTTAATTAAATTTTTATTAATTGAAGTGAATTGAATTTAATATAAAAAAAAAAAAATTGGGTATAGAAACAATTTTAACTCCCAAATTGCGAGTAAATTACAAAGAAACGGAAAGTAACATTGAATTAATTGTGAAATTTTAACATAGAAAAACTGAAATATTATTTCATTGCTACACATACTCCAATAAAAAAAAAAAAAAAACTTTTTTAAGTATAGTAAGCATAAGCATATATATATATTCAAAATATAAACTGTAATCCTCAAAATTATCATTATTATATTTACAACTTCACAAAAACATTATTAAAATAATATAAATAAAATAATAAAAAAAATAATATTGATCATTAAGTAATATTTTTCTATACAGGCATGTAAACACGAAAATAGTAAAAATACCTTATAGTAAAACTATAATATACAAGTGAAAAAAATAAGTTCAGCTAAATTCAGATGGCAATACTGTGGTACTTTAATGTATACCATGGTACTTATATATTCCTATACTCTTAAGGAATAAAAAAAAACACACGGTAGTACCGTAGTACAGTTAAAAAACATAGTAGAAGCATGTTTGCAGTGATGCTTTCAAATGACAATACCGTGGTACTGAATGATTACCATGTAGATACTGAAATAATACCATGGTAGAACCATAGACTGTATAAAAACATGGATGTAGTGTCTGTGACGTCACCCGTTTCCGAAGAGCGTTTTTGAAGCCTAAAGTAGGCGGATCCGGCCGTGC
>NW_015652272.1:200890-202262 GCF_001515625.1 Sinocyclocheilus rhinocerous | reverse complement strand
GTCACTCAAGTGGCCACGCCCTTAATTATGCAGAACTTTAAGTCTTAATATAATTTAAACGGATGAGTTATAAAAATATTCACCCCCCTCACAGTTGTCATGAAGGGCAAAATTAGCTATATAGACCAAAACCACTTTTTGTACCAGGCTTTAAACATGTTTTTTTCTGCTGTAAAGTTGGCCATTTTAACATGGGGAGTCTATGGGACTGACTCCCTTTTGCAGCCAGCCTCTAGCGGCCAGTCGATGAATTGCAGTTTTAGTCACTTCCGTGTTGGTTTCACAAGAGAGAGCGGGAGGTTGCCGCTTGGGTAGAACCGTAGTACATCTCCACAAAACTTGGTATAGTAATACTATGGTACTTTTGTGTGAGTTTAATCTATGGATTTCTTTAGAGGCATGTGAATTTAAGCTCAGATGCTCATTTACTGATGCAAGCTGTAGGATCGGGTTTGCTGCTGAGAAATACCTGTTGAATATGTTCTCAACAGGAATAAAGTGCGCTGAACATCGCTGCGTCACCGGACACGAAATCTGATCGTGTGAACATGATGCTCGAGCAGAAAGCCATTACCTGGTTTACTGTGTCCTCACTAAACAACTATCAGCTTTCATTTCACCTTGATTTGTACAATGCTCACCCATGTAAAGCTCTGTGTTACACGGGGAGTTATTCAGGGAAGAGCGTGCTAGATCTGATGCAATGCCATCCGGTGATTTATAAGAGCCTGGATGAGACACAACGCATGCAGGCGACTCTGTTTGACAATATGTGCTTCACAGAGAGTCAGGGGTCTCGATGAATGACAGCAACATAAATGTGTCTGAAATGAACAGCTGAATGCAGCATTATGTCGACCTGAATAGGATTGAACAAAATGAAGTGAATTAATTGCATGCACATCTAAACATAGCATGGTATTTACTGGAACGAGGGACCATATTTTGAATATTCACAATATATCATGGTTCCTCAATAGGCGGCCCGCGGGCCACATCTGGCCCGTGAGAGAAAAAAGTTTGGCCCACGCTAATTTCAAATAATGTGGCATGAAAATTCAAACGCAGCATCAGAAAGCTACATTAACTTACATCGTGTCTACACCGGACGCGAGCGGCGCGGCGCGACGCAATAAAATACAATAGCCCAGAACTCGTTATAATCAGTGATGCTGTCTTGGATGCGGCGCGACACGACAAATCCCCGACAGTAAACTGCTGACTCATTCTATTTATAACGTACTGACACAACGTTCAAATGATTTGCAATGCTTTGTCGCGTCCAATGTAGATACGATGTGACAGCAAAAACATGGCGAGTGTGTAGAAAAGAAAAGTGGACACGGAAAATAGATGATTCAAATGTGAATGG
>NW_015652272.1:196263-200154 GCF_001515625.1 Sinocyclocheilus rhinocerous | reverse complement strand
TACACTGAAAAAAATGTTTCATTCATCCAATTAAAAAATTTTTTTGGTAATGATTCACATCTATATTTTTTTAACTTGAGCCAATGAAAAATAAATAACTTGCCCGTAGGGCAAAAATAAATAAATAATAAATAAAAAATTGAAAAACAAATAACTTGCCCTTAGGGCAAGTTATTTACAGTGGGTACGGAAAGTATTCAGACCCCCTTAAATTTTTCACTCTTTGTTGTATTGCAGCCATTTGCTAAAATCATTTAAGTTAATTTTTTTTCCTCATTAATGTACACATAGCACCCCATATTGACAGAAAAACACAGAATTGTTGACATTTTTGCAGATTTATTAAAAAAGAAAAACTGAAATATCACATGGTCCTAAGTATTCAGACCCTTTGCTGTGACACTCATATATTTAACTCAGGTGCTGTCCATTTGTTCTGATCATCCTTGAGATGGTTCTACACCTTCATTTGAGTCCAGCTGTGTTTGATTATACTGATTGGACTTGATTAGGAAAGCCACACACCTGTCTATATAAGACCTTACAGCTCACAGTGCATGTCAGAGCAAATGAGAATCATGAGGTCAAAGGAACTGCCTGAAGAGCTCAGAGACAGAATTGTGGCAAGGCACAGATCTGGCCAAGGTTACAGAAAAATTTCTGCTGCACTTAAGGTTCCTAAGAGCACAGTGGCCTCCATAATCCTTAAATGGAAGACGTTTGGGACGGCCAGAACCCTTCCTAGAGCTGGCCGTCTGGCCAAACTGAGCTATCGGGGGAGAAGAGCCTTGGTGAGAGAGGTAAAGAAGAACCCAAAGATCACTGTGGCTGAGCTCCAGAGATGCAGTCGGGAGATGGGAGAAAGTTGTAGAAAGTCAACCATCACTGCAGCCCTCCACCAGTCGGGGCTTTATGGCAGAGTGGCCCGACGGAAGCCTCTCCTCAGTGCAAGACACATGAAAGCCTGCATGGAGTTTGCTAAAAAACACCTGAAGGACTCCGAGATGGTGAGAAATAAGATTCTCTGGTCTGATGAGACCAAGATAGAACTTTTTGGCCTTAATTCTAAGTGGTATGTGTGGAGAAAACCAGGCACCTGTCCAATACAGTCCCAACAGTGAAGCATGGTGGTGGCAGCATCATGCTGTGGGGGTGTTTTTCAGCTGCAGGGACAGGACGACTGGTTGCAATCGAGGGAAAGATGAATGCGGCCAAGTACAGGGATATCCTGGATGAAAACCTTCTCCAGAGTGCTCAGGACCTCGGACTGGGCCGAAGGTTTACCTTCCAAGAAGACAATGACCCTAAGCACACAGCTAAAATAATGAAGGAGTGGCTTCACAACAACTCTGTGACTGTTCTTGAATGGCCCAGCCAGAGCCCTGACTTAAACCCAATTGAGCATCTCTGGAGAGACCTAAAAATGGCTGTCCACCAACGTATACCTTCCAACCTGACAGAACTGGAGAGGATCTGCAAGGAGGAATGGCAGAGGATCGCCAAATCCAGGTGTGAAAAACTTGTTGCATCTTTCCCAAAGACTCATGGCTGTATTAGATCAGAAGGGTGCTTCTACTAAATACTGAGCAAGGGGTCTGAATACTTAGGACCATGTGATATTTCAGTTTTTCTTTTTTAATTAATCTGCAAAAATGTCAACAATTCTGTGTTTTTCTGTCAATATGGGGTGCTGTGTGTACATTAATGAGGAAAAAAAATTAACTTAAATGATTTTCGCAAATGGCTGCAATATAACAAAGAGTGAAAATTTTAAGGGGGTCTGAATACTTTCCGTACCCACTGTATACATGTATGTGTGTGTATTTATATATACATAATAAATATACACAGTACACATACATATATTCTGTAAACAATAACTTTTATTTTGGATGCGATTAATCGTTTGACAGCACTAAATACTGTACATATACAGGCCCTTGGCTTGGTATTGTTGGCAGAATTCGGCCCTTGGCGAAAACTAATTGAGGAACCCTGCAATAGAAGAACCATTTTTGGTTCCCAAAAGAAACTTTCAGTGAACAGTTAAAAAAAAAAGAACAATTCTGAAGAACATTTAAAAAATCTAAAGCACCTTTTTTGAATATAAAGAACCGTTTCTGCATTTGAAAGGTTCCATGGATGTTCAAGGTTCTTCATAGAACCATTAATGCCAATAAAGAACCTTTATGTTGTTGTGAAGCCACTCCTTCGTTATTTTAGCTGTGTGCTTAGGGTCATTGTCTTGTTGGAAGGTAAACCTTCGGCCCAGTCTGAGGTCCTGAGCACTCTGGAGAAGGTTTTCGTCCAGGATATCCCTGTACTTGGCCGCATTCATCTTTCCCTCGATTGCAACCAGTTGTCCTGTCCCTGCAGCTGAAAAACACCCCCACAGCATGATGCTGCCACCACCATGCTTCACTTTTGGGACTGTATTGGACAGGTGATGAGCAGTGCCTGGTTTTCTCCACACATACCTCTTAGAATTAAGGCCAAAAAGTTCTATCTTGGTCTCATCAGACCAGAGAATCTTATTTCTCACCATCTTGGAGTCCTTCAGGTGTTTTTTAGCAAACTCCATGCGGGTTTTCATGTGTCTTGCACTGAGGAGAGGCTTCCGTCGGGCCACTCTGCCATAAAGCCCCGACTGGTGGAGGGCTGCAGTGATGGTTGACTTTCTACAACTTTCTCCCATCTCCTGACTGCATCTCTGGAGCTCAGCCACAGTGATCTTTGGGTTCTTCTTTACCTCTCTCACCAAGGCTCTTCTCCCCCGATAGCTCAGTTTGGCCGGATGGCCAGCTCTAGGAAGGGTTCTGGTTGTCCCAAACGTCTTCCATTTAAGGATTATGGAGGCCACTGTGCTCTTAGGAACCTTAAGTGCAGCAGAAATTTTTTTGTAACCTTGGCCAGCTCTGTGCCTTGCCACAATTCTGTCTCTGAGCTCTTCAGGCAGTTCCTTTGACCTCATGATTCTCGTTTGCTCTGACATGCACTGTGAGCTGTAAGGTCTTATATAGATAGGTGTGTGGCTTTCCTAATCAAGTTCAATCAGTATAATCAAACACAGCTGGATTCAAATGAAGGTGTAGAACCATCTCAAGGATGATCAGAAGAAATGGACAGCGCCTGAGTTAAATATATGAGTGTCACAGCAAAGGGACCATGTGGTATTTCAGTTTTTCTTTTTTAATAAATCTGCAAAAATGTCAACAATTCTGTGTTTTTCTGTCAATATGGGGTGCTGTGTGTACATTAATGAGGAAAAAAAATTAACTTAAATGATTTTAGCAAATGGCTGCAATATAACAAAGAGTGAAAAATTTAAGGGGGTCTGAATACTTTCCGTACCCACTGTATATATATATATATATATAGGTCAGTGGCCCTTGGCTTGGTATTGTTGGCAGAATTCGGCCCTTGGCGAAAACTAATTGAGGAACCCTGCAATATATGTTGATGATTGAATCACTCAATCAGTGAACGAATCATTGAATCAGAGTTGAATTGATTCAAACTCAAAAAAGATTCACTGAAGCTTCCGCATTGCATTTTGCATGCAAATATATTTAAATATTTTTATAAAATGAAAGAAAATAAAATAACAAAAATATATAAATACATGTAGGTAAATACTGATGTTCAGTATTGTTAATGTCAGACATAATATATGTATATATATATATATAAGGATGCATTAAATTGATCAAAAGTGACAGTAAAGACATTTATAATGTTATGAAAGATTTCTATTTTAAATGAATGCTGTTCTTTTCAACTTTCTAATTAAATATTCGGCAATAGTTTCCAACATTGATAATAATCAGAAATGTTTCTTGAGCAGCAAATCAGCATATTAGAATGATTTCTGAAGGATCATGTGACACTGAA
>NW_015652272.1:188725-194794 GCF_001515625.1 Sinocyclocheilus rhinocerous | reverse complement strand
GTCATCCGACGTGACGTCTCCGTTCCCTCCTTCAGGGAACGAGGGTTACATACGTAACCGAGACGTTTTCAACATTGATAATAATCAGAAATGTTTCTTGAGCAGAATATTATTATGATTTCTGAAGATCATGTGACACTGAAGACTGGAGTAATGATGCTGAAAATACAGCTTTGATCACAGAAATAAATTACAGTTTAACAGATATTCACATAGAAAACAGCTATTTTAAATTGTAATAATATTTCACAATTTTGCTGTTTTTACTGTATTTTCAAATTAAACACATGCAGCCTTGGTGAGCAGAAGAGACTTCTTTCAAAAACATAACTTGTGAATGGTAGTATATATATATATAATGAAAAGACTAAATAATATTGATATAATTTTATTTTAGCTAGTAGTTACTAACATAAATACCAAGATTCAATTAAACCCTGAGCCCTAATGATAAAGCTCTTGTCTTACAGTCAGGATCGAATCATTTAGTTTCTGTTGTCGTTTCTTCATTCGTCTAATTCTAATCTCAGCGGTGACCACGTGTGATCCATTACACCAGAAACAATGAGCGTGACTGACATTACTTACCGTGTTAATTAAGAGGAGCTTCAGATTGAAGCGTCTTCATAATCCTGCTGGGATGAAATAATTCAGTCATAAATTGCTGATAGTAAAGATCTGCTCACTTACGGTGGCCTCATTGATTCAGACTGACCTTGTTTCTGTTTGCAGTGTGTTTCTCTCTTAAAATCATCCTGAGCCGTCCTGAGATGATGTTGTGTGAGTCTTGACAAATAATTAAATGCAGGCAGTATAACGAGGAGATGGAAAATTGCAATGTTCAGTTTTGTTATGGTTTTTGAGAAAAATGCGTCACAACTTGTTGTGCACTACGAGTTGCTTTGGAGAAGAGCATCTGGCAAACGCATACATGTAAATGTAATCAGATGCGTATTTTTGAATCATTGAATCAGAGATTTAAAATGTCTGTAGCAGTGTTATTTTAGTACTATTTACATAATATTGTAGTATTTTGAATTAAATTCTATTTTTATATTTTCAGTTTTTGTTTTTATTCAGTTACATTTTAGTAATTTTGTTATGTAGATGTGTTATTTATATATTATATTTATATTATTTTTATATATATTTCTAAAATATATTTTATATATTTCTAAATACATAAAATAATATAAATATTGTAAACAATAATAATAATAATAATGTAAATATTTAACATAAATATAAAATAAAAATACTATTAAACCTACATATTACTAAGTATTTAATTTAATTTCACTTTAATTTTTTTTTTTTTTTTTCCAGTCAGTCATTTTTGTTCTTCCATTTAGTTGCCAAAGCAACATTTCTTATTTTTATTTATAGCTTTCAATATTTCACTTTTTTTTTATTTCAGCTTTATTTCAATTAATGCAAATGCTTTTAATAGTTATCGTTTTAATTTTAGTTAACGATAATAACCCTGGTCCGCAGTGTAAACTGAATTAAAGGACTCAACTTAGTGGCCTAAGTCAGTAAATCAACTGATTCAGACTGCTGATTTAGTTCAAGTTGTTCTTGGTTACAACAAGCAGATCAACCTCATACATGTCTGTCATCAGATCAGCGATGCAGAAAGCGCTGCATGACCCAAAGGATTCATACGCCGTGTGCAAGTCAATCAGGGTTCACATGAATATGTGGGCCAGCGACATTCAGCCAGATATACATACAGTATCTTAATTATTTCACTGGATGCTCACAGGGCATTCCTGATATATATGCAGATCGTTACAGTCCAATCTGTTTTTATGGGAGCCAGTCTCCCGGTATCTATTTACAGATGCTTTATGAAAATGGAAACAGCCAGAGAAATAGAAATAGTCATATATTATACACTGAAAAAAAAAGAAGAAGAAGAAGAAATGGTGTAGGGTTTGCTTGAATCAATTTTCAGTCAGAAATTGCCAATAATTTCACAAATAATTGCAGAAAATGGCAAGTAACACATTGAATTGAATGTGAAATTTTGAAGTAGGAACACTTTCAAGATCCAAAAAAAAAAAAAAAATAATAAAAATTCAACAGAAAAGTATGGAAAAAAAACTATCATTTTTTGAGTGGCAGAGGAAGAGGAAGACAAAGAGAGAGAGGAGTAGGACATGGTCGAAGAGGCTATGCACAGAACAATATTTCAGATGATATTAGAGCAGTTTTGACACAATGAGCCGAAGTTTTGCAAAAAGTGTTCAAGCAATAGGCAAAAACTGTAGTATCATTGAGATACTATTAAAAATTTTATTAATATTTTGAAATAGTATATATACATATAGAGAGAGAGAGAGGAAATAATTGTATCATTTTTATAATTTTTATTATTTATTTAAAAATATATATATTTTAGTAATTTTAGTGCATTAAGTTAAACTAAATGAAAATGAGAAATGTTGCCTTGGCAACTTTTAAATATTTTATTTTATTTTATTTCAGTTAAAGTTTATTTTATTTCAAGTAACTAAAGTGTTTTATGGCTTTAGTTTTAGTTAGATATAATAACCGTGCCGTTAAATGTGCTTTCTTCCATACTGTTGAGTGTGGACTGTTTAAAATGTCAGCGTTAAATGAATTCGTATTCTCAAACATGAGGCCGAGTGCACAGGGTCTTGTTAGCCGCGGCGTCTTGGTGCTTCTCTAGGGGCACGCGCTTGCTCTTTCTCTGGCGGCTGACATTCTCCTGCTTGTTTGCGTCTGCTGCGCACGAGGGACCGTTGATGATGTCATTTCTGATACGGCCCGCTGGCGGCAGAGACTGGACTGACATTTGACTTTGGCTCTGTAACTTCTCAGTGTCAAGTGTGCCGATACGAGCCGTGACTTCATGTGTGCTGCTGACACTGTCGGCGCGGCCTCTGAGGAATTCCCCATACACACACACACACACACACGCGCACACACACAAGCTCACACACTCACAAGCGCACACACACACACACACACGCGCACACACACAAGCTCACACACTCACAAGCGCACACACACACACACACACGCGCACACACACAAGCTCACACACTCACAAGCGCACACACACACACACACACGCGCACACACACAAGCTCACACACTCACAAGCGCACACACACACACACACACGCGCACACACACAAGCTCACACACTCACAAGCGCACACACACACACACACACGCGCACACACACAAGCTCACACACTCACAAGCGCACACACACACACACACACGCGCACACACACAAGCTCACACACTCACAAGCGCACACACACACACACACACGCGCACACACACAAGCTCACACACTCACAAGCGCACACACACACACACACACGCGCACACACACAAGCTCACACACTCACAAGCGCACACACACACACACACACGCGCACACACACAAGCTCACACACTCACAAGCGCACACACACACACACACACGCGCACACACACAAGCTCACACACTCACAAGCGCACACACACACACACACACACACTCAAATTGTGCTAATTGTGCTCAATTCATCAGAGTGCATTATTAGGAATAAAAAAAGCTTTTCTTTGGAATATTAAATGAAAGTTTATCAATTTGCTCTGCAAATTGGGTGTGCAACTTAATGCATATGAACAGACTGATACATTTATGAACGTAGTGGCTAGTTGCATCTTTAAATATATCAATACATGTAAATATATCATCGAATTGAGGGTATGGGAGGCTGATGGTGATGTGCAAACACACGGCTGACATTCATTTGTTTAGTTTGGTTGCGTGGCCTGGAACGGTCGGAGCAAGCTGCTCTCCTTCAGAGACATCAGAGACGCTCCACGCGCCTCCACAGAGACACAGAGGAGCGTCCTGAGGAGACCCCAACCTCCAGCGCTGTCACACCCAGCGATTCACTGCCAAACATCGCCTTAATCAGGGTGCTTAACTTTTACAAATATCTAAGCATTCCCACAACAAGATGTTCCGTATGTGTTGTTGTGAATGTCAAAGGTCATGTGTTCAGTCAAACTATTTTGGAGCAGTGTTATTTTAGTATCACTGATATAATATTATAGTTTTTTTATACTATAATATATTTTACTATAACATGTGCATGTATGTATGTACAGTATATGTGTATATATATATATATATATATATATATACACATATATGTACTACAATATATTATATATATCTATAGATAGATAGATAGATAGATATATAGAAGAATTTTTCTGTTTTCACTTTCATTTTAAAGTTGTAGCAATCTTGTTGTGTTCTTGTAATTTTTTATTATTATTATTATTTTTTTATTTTTTTATTTATTAGTTTAATTATTTTAGTTCTTCAGCTTAAACTGAATAAAAATGAGAAAAGTTGCCTTGGAAAATAGCAGGAATAAAATTTAAAATAAAATGTAATTATTGTAATATTTTAATATTTTATTTGATTATTTAATTTAGTTTAACTTTATGTTATTTTTTTATTTCAAGTAACTTTTTTTTTTAAAGGTTTTAGTTGTAGTTTATGATAATAATAATCCTATTTTGGAGTGAATGCATCTGTCCAGTGTTATTTTGTATATGCAATTCTATATATTATCCTTTTCGGATTTTATTTGAATTTTATACGTGCTAATTTTGTTATGGGCTTTTGTCATTTTCATTAGTTTTTAGTTTAAAAAAAAAAAATATTTCTATTGAACTTACTTTTTTAAATTTTAGTCATTTTAGAATTTTATTTAAGTTAGTTGCAATTTTTTTTGAAGTTTTTTTTTTACTTTAAGCTTTTAACCTTTAAAATCTTTTTTAAAAGCTTTTAACTTTAGCATTGCTAGTGCCATTCTTCAAAACCATGAACAAAACTACGAATGGGTCCTAAAGAAAAACCAGCTGAGAATTGAGATTTTATTGCGCTTTGTCATGTTAGTATGAATTTCAGAAATGCCCAGGTTTGCAGTATTTAATGTGAAGTTGAAGATGTTTTGTGCAGAACGGCTCCGTGACACATCAGACAGACACACTCGTTTAATCAATCTGAACACTTTATGAGGTGATTGGACAGAGCTCTAGCCATGCAGGATTTACTGAGCGCACTTACATATGTGTTCGAGCCCTTAACAAGCAATTATCCTAATTACACACCTGTAAAAAAAATCAATTCTGCAATACATGAGCTATTTTAAAGGCCTACGATCAGTACTCTAACTGAACTGCATTGAAATTCAACAATATAAACACACCTACTTATGCTTGATTATAATTATTTTTACATATTGCAGAAGTCATAAGAATGTTTTTAAACACTACACGTAAGCTGCTCGAATTCAAACATTAGATATTAATACACTGAAAGAAAATGGTGTAGAAGCAGTTTTCGCTCAGAAATTACTAGTAAATTTCACAAATAATTACAAAGAAATAGCAAGTAACAAACTGAATCAAACATGAAATTATGAAGTAGAAAGGCTGCATTTAAACAGAAAATAATAGTAATAATAGTATTAGAAAATAATACAATTTAATTTTTTTGTAAAACATACTTCAATAATCTTAGTTTTATTTTATGACTTTGAAAGATTTATTATTATTACTATTAATTAATTAATTAATTAATTTAGTTTACAGTGTATATATATGAAAACATTTTGTT
Organism: Sinocyclocheilus rhinocerous; assembly: GCF_001515625.1. Lineage (NCBI taxonomy): Eukaryota > Metazoa > Chordata > Actinopteri > Cypriniformes > Cyprinidae > Sinocyclocheilus > Sinocyclocheilus rhinocerous. Next base: position 189,126 of record NW_015652272.1, on the reverse strand, counting down.
TGTCTACAAAACTAATTTTTGTTTGGCTATTAAAACTAAACTACATTTTAGATGAAAAGCTTGAATAAAATAAAAATAATAATAAAATACAAAAATAAACAAAAATAATTAATAATAAAATCTGAATATATTATTAATATATTATATTCTTATTGCTATATTAATATTATTAATATATTAATAATATATCAATTAATTAAATGTGTAAATGTGTGAGTGTGTCTGTGTGTCTGTGTGTGTGTTTGTGTGTGTGTGAGAGTGTTTGTGTGTGTGTGTGAGTGTGTGAGTGTGTACTGGTTTATATATCCTGGTGGGGACTTAAACCTGACTACACACAGACTCATGGGGACTCGTGTCACGGTGGGGACCTAAATTGTGGTCCCCACGGGTACAAAAGCTTA
>NW_015652272.1:179261-187637 GCF_001515625.1 Sinocyclocheilus rhinocerous | reverse complement strand
GTGTGTACAGGTTTATATATCCTGGTGGGGACTTAAACCTGACTACACACAGACTCATGGGGACTCGTGTCACGGTGGGGCCCTAAATTGTGGTCCCCACGGGTACAAAAGCTTATAAATCATACAGAATTAAATTTTTTGAAAATCTAAAAATGCAGAAAGTTTCCTGTGAGGGGTAGGTTTAGGGGGTTGGTTGGTGTAGGGCAATAGAATATACGGTCTGTACAGTAGAAAAACCATTACGCATATGGAGAGTCCCCACAAGGATAGCTGACCAGACTGTGTGTGTGTGTGTGAGTGAGTGTGTGAGTGTGTGAGTGTGTGTGTGTGTGTGAGAATATGTGTGTGGGAGAATGTGTGTGAGTGTGCGGATGCTGAGATTCAGGGCCGCAGAAGGAGCCTGAGTGGCTCAGATCTGTGAAAGCAGGGCGCTGCAGGGTTCGCTCGCTCTCAAAGGAGAAACCGCAGTCAGAAATACTGCTGCGAGGCCACAAAACAATTCCACCGTGTTGAGTGTTTGTTCAGTTCGGCTGTACACAATGTGGCTCGACGGCCTTCCGGGCGGCGCACTCCTCAAATGGTATGGAAATAAAGAGTGGGACTATGCTGAGGAAAGACAGGAGCTCTTACCCAAATCTGGTTAACCCCTCATTCCCAGGAGTGCCAGAACATTCGCTGCTCATGAATGAGTCTGTATGTAATACAGTATTAAAGTTAAGAAAGACAATGTTAGTGGTGTTTGTATGTGATTGCTAACGTGTGTTTTTTATGGTTTCAAACATGATGTTCTTCCTCAGTATTTCTGTCTTGTTTTCCAGTACAAACATCTAAACATTCTTAAATCAAGATACAGTTACCCGAGAAGCTAAATGACTTCACATATTAAAAACTCTATCAAAATTTTGTCAGTTTATGCTTAAAACAAGAACAAATAATTTTAATTTAAAGGGAAAACTAGTTTATTTTTCTGACCCCACTGGCAGACATTTCTGTTCTTGTTTTAATCATAGTCACTTAATTTTAATGCATTTTTCAGAAAATGAAAAGTTGTATCTTGATTTAAGAACATTTAGATATTTGAAAGACAAAAAATACTGAGGAACAAAATCATTTTTTGCAAGTCTGTACATTCTGATTGGATTACTTAATTGAAGCCTGTTAAAAATAATAAAACATTTTTGTTAGTTGAAATGGTAACACTTTATAATAAGGTCCCATTACTGATTAATGCATCAAATAACATTAAATAAAAATGAGCTAAACATATGTTTTAGTATTTAATAATAATAATAATAATAATAATAATAATAATTATTATTATTAGTTTATTGTTAGTTAGCTCAGGTCTATTAAATTATCAAACAATTAAACAATTTCTGATTTTAATAGTGTGTTAGTAAATGTTGAAATTAACATTAAATATGATTAATAAATGCTTTAGAAATATTTTTAATTATTAATTCATGCTAACTGATGTAGTTAACTAATGCTAACAAATGGAACTGTATTGTAAAATGTTACCATTAAAGTAAATTAAAATAATAAAATAAAACAAAACAGTAGATCAAAAGTAAGAAATATTATTAATTTATTATATATTTTTTATAAGTTAAAAAAGTTAAAGCACTAAAATTACTAACTGGAGAAAAAAATGGAAATAAAAAATAATTTAAACCTAAATAGTACAAAAAAAATTATTAAACAATGACAAAAACACAACAAAATGACTAAAAACTTGAAATATAAAAACAAAAGCTAATTCAAGATATTACTAAAAACTACAAATAAATACTAAAATAGCCCTGCTAACCATGCAAACACTGTGGTATAGCAAAATCTCTACCATCTGAGACATTTCTACCATCGAATGGTCTGTAATCATCACCTCTCAACTCTATGAGAGCTGAATGTTTAGACTAAACATCTGGTTCAGGTTTGAAGGAGCCACTTGTTGAAGCTATGTGCCATTGTTTGAGCTCAAACATAGCTGGGATTTCAGAGGTTCAGCTGCAGATGTTCCCATTGTGCTGTGTGATTTGTGGCCGCTCCACACCGCATGCTTGAACAGATGAGAAATGATCTCTCGTCCAATCGAACGGAGGAACAGATGGTCCGATCTGCGTTAAGACACTCGCAGTTTCACTCCGGAGCACGTCTGATGTGGAGAATAGTATCTTCTTATTTACAGACACGCTCGAGACCCGCAGCAGCGTCAGTTGTATTCGTGTCGTCAGAGAGGTTGTCGCGTTTGTTCGAAACACTCTCAGCGATGACTCAAAACATAAAGATCAAACCCAGAACAATGGCTTCATGAAAATAATTACTAGCAGTGAAGATCGTGGAGTTTGCATAACAAGTTGTTTCTCAGGCAATAATGGAGAGCAACTGGTCTTTTGCTAAAGGATCCACAAAACTTTCTTTTATTCTTTTACCAGTTATTTTCTTCTTATTTTCTAACTTAAGAAGAAAGTTAAGAATATTGTGCAATCCCAAACCTTTTTTCCCCTTATAATTGTTCTAAAAACAAAACTTGAGAAGAATCATAATAAACAACCTCTTAAGATTAGGATAACCTCAGACAATTTTTCAAGAATTGCACTAATAATGAACTTTCTCTTAATCAATTGATGTTTCGCAAAAATGTTTCTCCTGAGAAATAAACCCATATAACTTCCTCTAGATATTCAAAAAGAAATATCTTAATTTCTCAAACTCTATATATATACCAAAGTCTGACATTAAATTTCATATTTCATACACTACTGGTCTTTAAGATTTTTTAGTGTTTTGAAAGAAACCTCTTGCTCACCAAGGCTGCATTTATTTTTTTATCAAAAATACAGTAAAAAAGTAATATTGTGAAATATCATTACAATTTAAAATAACTGTTTTCTGTTTGAATATATTTTAAAATGTATTTCTATGATGCAAAGCTGAATTTTCGGCAGCCATTACTCCAGTCTTCAAATATTTACTCTTGGAGTCACATTGAGATCCCAGTATCTCTGAATATGAATCATATAGGGTGTTAAAAATGAGGATGCTAAAAGAAAAGTTTATTAAAAACTCACTTCTGAAAGGATATTAAGATATCTTTAATACTTCTTGAGTTATAGCCATGCAAACTTTGAAAAGAAAAACTTGAAAAAAATGCTTTTTTCCCATTTTTGAATGCTCACCATAGGCATATTAATGCAACAAAAATTGCTAGAGTCAACAGATTTGACTAATAGACTTACTAATCTCTGTGTAAAACTAAAATAATAATGCTGCCATCTTCCTAAAGTCATTTTCCTCCTCCTGTAATTTAGCTCCAAATCTCTGGTGAAAATTTCATATTTACTCTTGGAGTCACTTTGAGATCCTAATATCTCTGGATTTGAATCATATAGAGCCTTTAAAATGAGGACACCAAAGGAAAAGTTTGTTAAGAACCAAAATCTAAAAGGATATTAAGATACCTTGAATGCTTCTTGAGTTATAGCCATGCAAACTTTGGAAAAAGAACTTGAAAAGTGCTTTTTTCCCATTTTTGTACAGTCGCCATTGGCATTTAATGCAACAAAGATTGCTAAAGTCAACACATTCTACTAATAGACCTCCCAATCTCTGTGTAAAACTAAAATAATGATGGGAGAAATATCTGGGATAAAGTTTATACTTCGATGAAATATAACTGAGAACGCTGAATCTGAACGCCATAACACATTCCTCTCTCCTCACCAGCTGTGAAGTAACCACTTGGACAGGAGGCTCAGGATGAAAAGATGGCAGCCATACTGTTTCCACCGGGTCATGACAGTCTACACCGGTTCACTCGTGAGTCCCTGGCTGGAATCGAGCAGCGGATCATCGAGGAGAAGGCCCGCAATGCCAAGCAGTACCAGGAGGACCTGGGCGACGTGGAGCCGCTCAAGTCCCGGGCCGACCTGGAAGCCGGAAAGCAGCTCCCGCGAATCTTTGGAGACATTCCTCCTGGACTGGTGGGCGTCCCTCTGGAGGACATCGATCCGTTTTACTTCCACAACAAGAGAGTGAGTGATCGGCACCACAGCAGACCTGTAGAAGATATACAGTCCTTTACAGATAAAGATTCAGTTCTGAAACCCAGCAAAGTGCCTTTAGCCAAATCACATCAAGCTTTACAGAAAATCATGATGGTACTGTTTATAATATCCTAATTTCTTTATGCTTTATAGTTGCATTTAGCACATTGGAGCTGTGCGATAATATAGTTTACATTTTGCGGCAATACATTTACAAATACAATACATATATACATACATACATATATATATACATGTGACCCTGTCTGTGAAATCTATATATATATATATATATATATATACTGTTGCTGGCTGGTAATATAGTTACATTTTGCAACAATATAAACAATCAAGCAGATTTGCTATATAATATGTATTGCTTTATGCAAGTATATTTAACTTTATATAAAGAGACGGGCGATTATATAGTAACATTTGGCAACTATATAAACAATCAAGGAATTGAGATTTGCTATGTAGTATATATCGCTATACCGAGTGTACTGTACAAGCAATTAAAGTTGGATATATATATCCAGCTTAATATAAAGAGCTGTGTGGTAATATATTTTGCAACAATAAGTACAATCACACAGCTGAGATTTGTTATATATATGTCGCTTTATGTATATCCAAGTTTATATAAACAGCTGGGCAATAATATAGTTACATTTTGTGACAATATAAACAATCACTCAGCTGAAATTTGCTATACATTGCTTTACGTGAGAGTACTGTGCAGAGTTAGACATGCTTATATATCCAACTTTGTACTGTATGTATTGAGGTTGGATATACTTATAGCAGTTGTATAATTCGTTATTATTTATTTTAGCTACGTTTTAAGGCAATATCTTTACTGAAATTGAACCTCATTGCAAACTATGCGTCATGCATTAAGTGTTTCTCATGTGAAATTCACAAGAAGCTCGACCCACAATTGATTTCAAGCTTGTTTTAGCTAGTTTTTAATAAACATTAATTGTGCACACAATAGGTAATATATTCAATTTTCAACTGTTTTATCTATGTTGTTCACAACTGAATAAAAATGTTTTGGATTTATGGATAACTGAGCTTGTCACGATGCATTCTGCGATTGCATTCTCTGCAAACGATGCTGCGTTAGGCAAGAATGAGACAGCATAATTTACTTTTAGAAACATCTTTTCGTCCCTCTGTGATAATGAGATTAGTGGTTACGTGTTCGATCTGTACATTTTTACCGGCAGATTCACAGACGCTCGAGATCAGAAACATCCCCTGAATGTCTGTTCACAAGGTCCCAGAAAGGTTTAAATATTAGCAAAAAACAAAACCTAACAATGAGCGTCAGTAAAGGGCGGCTGATGTGTTTGCACTGAATCAGAGAGCTGCAGGAATAGCAGACAGATGAATAGCGTGAGTCAGTGAGCCGCTGTTAATGCCACCGCTGCTGCGTTTGCTTCCACAAGCACACAAATCTCCATTTCTATGGATTTCAGCTAAAAGTTTTGACTCAAAACTCTTTAAATGCCATTTTTCGGTGAGGAAATGTGCGCTGTTTAGGCTTTCCTAAGCCGGTGGCTAATGCTAAGAAAGATGAATTGACACTTAACAGGACTCCTTCTATTAAAGTTTGGCCCTGTCCTTTGATATTTTTGCAAGCCGACACTCATTTTCCCTATTCGGACGGGATTAGTTTGCATCCGGAGTGCATGACCTCACATAACAGCCATATCCAGACAATAAACACTTCTATCAATGAAATCACAGACGTCAGTAATTTAATAATGTTAATAACTGTAACTTAAAATTAATCTCGGCTCATAACATTGCTTTATGTTTCTGGTTTGACTTGTCATTCATGCACTCCTTCAGTAGTCCTCGTGAAAAATTATCACTATGTTTCCACGTGGCTCTCACACTTCTCTGGTTTGTCAGTGTATTAAGTGCACTTTATGACACTGTCGAGCTCTGAGTGATAAAGGACAAACCCAAGAAGAGAAGCGTTTCACTGAAGTTAATTCACTCCAATATAAAACTGCTGTCATTCACTCACCATTATGTTGATGTACAGTACAATTTCAGAAAAAAGGTACAAAAGCTGTCACTGGGGCAGTACACTTTTGTACCTTTTTACCCCTAAAGGGTGCATATCAGTACCTTAAAAGTACATATTAGCACCTACATGGTACATAGAAGTACCTTTAATCTATATTTTGTGTTTGCATGCCTTCAAATACCCGCACACACTCACTCATGCACACACAAATAATTTATTATACTAAATTTAATTTAAAAAAAAGAATTGTATTTGTTTTATTAAGTCATTTTCCCCCTTTATTTTCTTTCCTATTATTACATTTATTTATTTATAATTTCTGCAGGTTTGACCCTCCATATCACAGCAATGAACAGGAAAATGTTGTAAGATTAATCAATTATAAAACCAATTCTATAAAGTAAAGCAGCTCTACATTATTGAGTTAAGTGTCAATTCAATTCAGTTCGTTTGCAAAGTTCATTAATTTTGAAACTAGTTCAATTTCAACTGTACAGACGACAATAGTGTCATTCAGATCAATTCAGTTCAGTGTTGATAACAATGTCAAATATGAAACAAAACCAAATTTCAATTGATCAAAAGTGACATTTATAATGTAACAAAAGATTTCTGTTTCAAATAAATGCTTTCAAATGTATCATATTATTATTTCAAACGTATCAGATGTAGCAAATGTATCAAAGGAATTAGAATAGGTTCATGTGACACTGAAGACTGCAGTAATGATGCTGAAAATACAGCTTTGATCACAGAAATAAATTACATTCTACAATATATTCACATAGAATACAGTTATTTTGAATCCTAATAATATTTCATAATATTGTATATTTTTATGGGTTTTTGATCTATATTTTTTAAATTAATTATTTTATTTTATTACATATTGTTATAAAGTTCATCAGTCATATAACAAATTCTGTTTCGGCTGTAAAGCAGCTCTACAGATGATCAATTCAGTTCAAATTTTGTTCTTTGTATCAGTGCAGTCCAATCGATAAACTAAACTCGGTCTTTTAAACTAATCAGCAGCTAGTGCACTATATTACACGTCTTCTGAATTCATATGATAGCTTTGAGTGACTGCAATTCTGACAACTTTGCTCAAATCTCATTGAAAGCTTGGCAGATCTACTCGATAACTCCTTTTGTGTTTTGAGCAGAGATGATGACAGACGTTTCACTTTTGGCCGAACTATTGCTTGAACATCGTGGTGCATGTATTTACTTCTCAAATCCACAGCGAGGGCAGCGTTTGGCTTGGATTTCCCTCTGCCCTCTCTAGATCCGCTCATGTGGACCTGCAGTTGGCAGATGATACCCCAGAGGAAAGTGGAAACAAACACAGGCAAACCTGACCTAGATGTTACGTAAGAATAGAGAACATAAGGGCAGAGAAAGCCAGCTATTTGCAGAGGTTACAAAGGCCACGCGCCGGAGCGCTGAGAAAGACTCCTACTGTAGCAAAGATGCCGCGCAATAAAATATGTTGACCCTGATGCCGCCCGCCTGTAATTATTCTTTGCGCCGTGACTCCTCGCATTATTTATGTGATGGGGAGATGGTGTAAATCGAGCTCTGCGAGGGGGCCATGAATCCTGGGCAACCGTGAGGCGTGTTTGTGCCGCGCGGGGAGAGAAACGCTCCCGCTGGAGTCCACCATGGTGACAGACAGGAGTCCCCCGAGAGCGCCGATCCTCCCGCTGAGCCCCGCTGTATTGCATCTGCGTGTTGTTTGCACTCCCGAGCATCGCTTCCTGCTTTATCATTATAATTACAGCTTGTTTGAATATCCTCATCACAGAAAATGTTCTTTGTTTGAGAGAAGTCGGTAGTGCTGCTCAGCCAAGGATGCATTAGAATGATCAAAAGTGACATTTATAATGTAACAAAAGATTTAGATTTCAGATAAGTGCTGTTTTTGAACATTCTATTCATCAAAGAATGCGGAGAATTCAAATGTATCAGAATGAATTCTGAAGGATCCTGTGACACTGAAAACTGACCACAGGAATAAATTATATTTGTGTCCCTGCAGCACAAAAGCAGTCTTAAGTCGCTGGGGTATATTTGTACACTCTCAGAAAAAAAGGTACAAAAGCTGTCACTGGGGCAGTACCTTTTCAAAAGGCACACCTTTGTACCTAAAGAGTCCATATTGGTACCTTAAAGATAAATATAAGTACCTAAAGTGTACATATTAGTACCTAAAAAGTACAAAAGTGTCCCTTTTGAAAAGGTACCACCCCAGTGACAGCTTTTGTACCTTTTTTTCTGAGAGTG